>NC_133775.1:14913772-14922417 GCF_003597395.2 Chelonoidis abingdonii
GGCTAATGTGCACTCCAGTGGAGCTCCCCTACTATGTGCTGAATCCTAGAGCTGAAATACAAAAGATGTCTGAAATTACTGAGCTGGGACACTGGTACGTGTGTAACTGTGGGGCCTCAGCTATACTGTGGAAACAGCATGCAGAGTGGAGCGTTTATGGGGATGGGGAGCGAACACAGGGACGCTGATGGAGTGGAGCAGCTGGCGAGAAGAGTAATGCTGCTGGGCGTGTGGAGCGTCACCAGATCGAGCGGAGCGAGCCGTTGCAGGGACACTGGGCAGCTCACGAGGCAGCTGTGGAGCGGAGCAGTTTGTGAGGAACGGCCGGAGGAGCGAGTGCGAGCAGTGGTAAGGCGGAGCAGTTTCGTGAGAGAGGCGGACGCAGAAACCACGGCGAGCCGGGCAGTTCGCTGGACCCGTAAGGTGCCCCTTTCAACCCAGGCGGGAGGGGACTCTACAAATAGCTCTTGTTTTCTGGGGTGCGGCATGACCAGAGACTTTTGGTGTTGGACTTTGGAAGTGATTGGACTTAAAGACCTAAGGAAGCGACATTTCCAAATGTACTTGGGGGTGGTTATGGTATTGTGTTTATAACTACTGCTTCTGTGGTGTTTCTCCAATGGGATTGCCATTGATTCCTTCCTTTATTAAAAAGATTTTGCTACACTCAGACTCCTGCTTGCTGAGAGGGAAGTATTGCCTTCTAGCTCCTAGAGGCGCCCAGGAGGGTATGGTATGTAAGTGTCCCAGGTCACTGGGTGGGGGCTCGAGCCGGTTATGCCTTGTGTTATTGAAACGGAACCCCTGGATACTGAACCTGGCCCTTGTTGCTGCCAACTCAGAGGGGCAGAAGGGTTACACCCATTCCAGTGCTTCACCGCCCTTCTAGTGAAAAAGTTTTTCCTAATATCCAACCTAAACCTTCCCTACTGCAACTTGAGACCACTGCTCCTTGTTCCGTCAACTGCTACCCCTGAGAACAGCCTAGCTCCAGCCTCTAATTCAAGTACTTACCTGTAATCGTACATACAAAGCCTTCACATCTAACTTTATTTCTGCAAGGACTGTTTGTAACACAATCTTCTGTTTCTTTGTCAGAATAGTCACATGGGTCTCCACTGAACTGAGAAGGCTGTTCCACCTTGGCAAATCTGTACTGTAATGACACAGAAAACATTTACTCCTCTGTGTAGAATGCATGAATTTTATGGTTCCTAAATTAAAATATGAACTTCTTGTATTGAGACATATTTGCTATAAGAGTAACACCAAGAAAAATAGTAAATATGGCAGAATTTTGATTTTCTTGCAATGGACCTAATTTAAAAAAATAACTTGGGGTAGTTTTCATTCTATTAACCAAGATTTTCTGCACTTAGTAGTGATGGAGTAAAAAATGTGGTTTTTTAGCTTGTCATTAAGATAGATTTTGTTTAAATAGGACTAATCGCTCGGAGTGGGAAAGAATAAGGAAAGGTTCAATGGCATTTCCCTTCTTTCAATTAGAGTTGGTAATGACACCTCTTGTTATTTTCTGTACCTGTGTACTTACTAAACCTTCCACACCATTATTGATATTTTCCTGACAACACCCGAGAGGTAATTCTTTAATCCATCCAATAGCTTATCCTTCTGCCCCTTTTCTATCTCCTAGACAAACTCGTAACTGTGAGAGTCTTCACTCCTTACACAGCTGGAGCATCATTTCTCCGACTGCAAAGGCTGAAGAAAGACTGACGTGGGATAACCATTCTTAGAATGGTTATCTTAACCTGTTAATAAGGGGTCCTGTGCACTGTTTAAAACAATGGGATTTTTGACACTGACTTCATTAGGAACAGGATCTTAATTTGAAGATGTTCCATATATAGAAAATGCTCAATGGCAGGTAATGAAAAGGGCCTCCCAGCCCTGTGAGGTCTTGCGTGCCCTCAATTCCCAAACAAATCCAGAGTTGCTGAGGGTGCTCAGGAACTTGCAGGAGTCCTGCGGACACTGGCTCTATGTGTGAATGCTCCTGCCAAAGGACTATGATCATTTGCTACATTTGATACAAGAGAGGGAAAATTAACGGCTTGTTCCTACACTCCCTTACTGCAGTAAATTTCCATGGGAGTCAATGGGAACTATGTTTAGATAAAGAATTGCGAGATTGAGCTGACAAAGATGAACCAGAATTCCAAAGCAAAGGGTTGCAAGCCCCACGTGTCCCAATAAAAAGAAGAGTTACTTGCCGGGAACTCTGACACGAAATTCATCCCTGTGCAAGGAAGCCTAGCACAAGGCCTAGACATGCACTTAAGCCCCAGGAGGTCTTTTGTGATGCTTCAGTGGTATGTAGGCCTTGTGCTGGAACCTGGATGCCTTGAATGAGGTGAATTCATATCTAACTGCATTGCCCATGCAGATTCTCCCTGCAGGAGATGTGAGGAGCCACAGGCCAGAAAAAGTGACTCCATCACTGAGTCTTTGCAGAGGCAATATTATGAAAGACTGTCTTGCCTTTTATTCTCTCGTATTTCCTATGCTTCATATTAAGATAACAGATACTCACTCTTTTCTTTTGACAGGGGTCACAGGTGCTCCATGGTGACCAGCTGGAAAGCACACAATCAATCGGCTGCGGAGGGTTGCTTACTGATCGGGCCCATCTGCTTTTGGCTAGGCTCATGTTAACTCCATTTAGCCGAAGAAGAGGTTCCCTTTCACCACTAAATGTTCACAATGAATAAGAACTTGAGTGTGTAGGATTGCAAAGCTAGGAGAATGGAACAGAGGCTTGTGTGTGTGTGTGTCTCTCTCTCCACACACTAAAAACAATCCCTTTATTGTGCTCCACCAAAATCTTTCATGCAATATACAGAGTTAGCTACCGATCTCACACTGGGTGTGCAACCGTGCGGTTCCTGATTTACACCGTTATAACTGAGAGCAGAATCAGGACCGTAATGTTTTAATCTGAGTGTCAAAGGTTATGGTATTATTTAATTGTAAAACATCACATGTCCATCACCACAGTTTCAAACAAGGTCATTAATGATACGATCACAACTTGACAAAAATCCTGCCCCTGGATCGTAACTGTAAACACCATGGACTTTCCTAAAGAATCAGCAAAAATTGATTTTGTAGCAGACTTGTTTATCTAAAGGCTGGACAAAATTCTACTGGAAACTGTATGGATCGCTTAAAGCAACGGGAGTGCCTGTTGCTGGTCCTTAGAGCAGCTTTTACTGTACCTTCCATTTGTGGGAAATGTTGGTATTATTTTTAGCAAAAATATGCGTGTCTCAGTTTCCCCACTCACTTTTATATTGTTTACCACTGTGTGTGAATGGGTTAGTTTCTTTCCTGGGACAGAAGAATCAGAAATGCAGTGACTGGGTGGGAGTCAAGTAGGCAGGTCAGTGTGGGTAAGAATATGTCATCATATGAACGGAGTTACCTTGAAGATACAATAAAAGACCATTAACTTTTAAAGACTGCCAGCCCAGGGAAGGCAGAACATGAAATGGTGTGACTGGAGCTTGAACCAAAGAACTGAGGTGTGAGCAGACTGCAGTGAGAATCCTGCTGTCCAGGGCTAGCTGGTGGGGCCAGAGGGGTTCATGTGTCAATCCTGGACATTTGGGCACGAGAGAGAGTTTGGGCTGCCAGCTTGCACATGCATGTAGGCTTTGCTTTTCCATTCTACTCTGATAACACTAATTACTGAATTCCAGTTATCTAATAAAAGGTGTCTCGTTAGGAAACATCTGTCCTGAATCACAGCAAACACCTGCTGGTTGCACAGCTCCCAAGAGGGTAAGTCTCCAACAGGGACCAAGCTCTTTAAGACCTGTTAAAGGAGTCACGGTGAGAAACAAAGCGCTGAAGTCTGCGACCCAGTCAAAAGTGGAGGTCCAGGGCCTAGCATGAAGAAAGGTATACTCTGAAAGAGTCTATGTTAAGATCAGAGATTTCGCATGCCTTGTGGATCCATGACACCTACTAACAGCAAACTAAAAATCCCTGTCTTTCTATCGGTAATTCGAAAGGCTCAAGGGCATCTGTACATTTATTCTCACCAGTGGCTTTAATTACAAAACAGACTAAATGAATTCATTTTACCAGGGGTTAATCAAAGAGTCAGTCAACCAAGATGACGATTTAGATAAATAATGCAGAATATTTATAGTTGCTGGTGGTGATTTGTTAAAAATTCCAATCACTTCTCTTAGTGAGGTGCTGAGACAAAGTCTGCTCATTGTGATACCGCTGTGAATTGCCATTGACTTCACTTTATTGGCTTGACACTGGTGTCTCTGAGAGCAGCATTTTACCCATGTGCATAAATCTTTTTTAACTATGAAGTGTGGTTTTAAACTAATACCTGTAGCCAAGGGTACACTGCACTTTCTCAACTATGGATTAAAGAGAATGTGCATTTTTTTTTAAAGAACATTGCAAAGGACTTTTAATTCTAAAACATAGAACTCAATTTTGTCTTGAAGGCCTAAGCTCTGCTTGGAGTTGATTGACAACTGCCCGCCCCCACCCCCCCACCATAGTTCCAGGAACTCCCAGGGAGCACAGTAATTGTACCCTCTCTGCTAGGCTTTTCTATTTCCTGCAGAGCTTCCCAATGCCGTTCCCTAAAGGCCAGAGGGGCTGGGGGAGAGGGGCTGAGGTTAGACATTTCCTCCTCACAACCCATCATCAATAAGCAAATTGCCCCATCAGTGCCCCCAGCCTCCACCAGCACAAGGAATGCAAAAAAAAAAAAATGTAAATTGTGAGCGTAGACCCTCCTGTATAGCAGATTGTTCTTAATATTGTGCATTCAATGTCACATGTGAAAAAGGAAGTGAGGAAAATGATCAGCCAACTATGTAGTCCAGGTGTTGGGTTTTGTTTATAAGAAATGAGGACCAAAAGGCATTAGATCAGTTGAGATATTTAGGATCATAGTAGCTAGGTAAAGAAAAAACTTTTTATATGATCCAGTACTCCCTCCCCTGGCAAGTACCAATTATAGTCAGATAGTAGAAGAGCTATCAAATATTAGCCGAAATTAATTTTCTTTTGACCCTTAAATCAAGCTGAATTCTAATAATGACCTTGTAAGGTACACAGAGTAAGTAACTGCATTGCAAACAGATTTAACTTCATCACAACACGACTATAACATTTTGGCATATAAGATTTATCAGACTGGATTACTTTTTTCAAGCCAGTCACTTCATGATATGCTCATTTTAAAGCAGTGCCTTTTCTTACTTCAGCAGAAACTCCAAAACAGCTTCAGATGACATTCCTTATTCACCGTAAAAGGAAAAGCAGACGGTCAGTGTTACATTTCATTATCTATCATGTCATTACATGGATATTTATTTAAGAACATTCACTTACCTAAAGCAATGCACAGTTAGGAAGCCCAGTACTGCACAAAACAGCAACACTTTCACTGAGTACAAGAGAAGTATAGTATGTGATACGCTCATGATTCTAAGGTAATATCAGCAAATATGACTGGCAATCCTAAACCACCAGAACTCCAGTTCTGCCTTCTGTTGGATCTGAAAGTGGTTCAAGCAGCAAAGGGTAAATTAGCCGATCTTTTGTTTACCATGTAGAAAAATTATGACCCACCTCCTGGCCAATTCACACGACAACCTTTATAGTTGCTAGCATACAGGAAGTTCTGAAAACTGTGTTGGGGGATGTCAGAGAAAATCAAAATCAGCTTAGGGGCAATTTACATTTCCCCTTCATTTGTTTTAACAACAGGAGTAATGCGGCACCTTAGAGACTAACGAATTTATTTGAGCATAAGCTTTGTTATGCTTCCTTAGGGCACTGCTGAAAAAATAAATATTTCACCAATAAAGTCACATATTTAAATCTTGGCTCAGAAAACAGTCAATGGGAAGTGACACGCGAGTTAAAAACCTGGTGACTCGGAGAAGGGATGATTGGAAAAATACTGAAAAAACCCCAACCTATCTGTTTGTTGTTGCAAAGGAATGAGAGACACAAAGCATGGACAGGTTTCTCCTTAATTCAGCGGTGAAACTTTCCATTCCACAGACAACAGGCCAGTTCCTGAGAGGTGCGGACACCTCAATGGAAGTTAGACGTGTTTGGCCCTGCTTCAGGTTTGGCCTCAGGCCACTTGTTGAGTAAAGATTGTAGCATCTGACCCAATTATCATGCCTTTCTAAAGGAGAGCCTCTAGGTCTATGGAAATTGGCTCAGATAACTACAGGGGTCCTTTCTAGCCTTAAAATTTATGAACCATCTTGTATTAAATGTCAGGTTACATGGAATATGCCTTTTTCCTCATAATTTCCAAGGTTTTACAATGGCTAGGCGAGAGGTGACCTGGGGATAGTATTTATTATGCATAATGGGTTCCCTTTTACTCTTATATGGGAATGGCCCCATGATCCTGGGGAACATCCCCTCTCTTAATAAAATAGATCCCAGAACTGAAGGGATGGATCCTTCTAGGTGCTGCTGAACTCCACCTAAGAAGTACTGAGCACCCTCAATTCTCGCTGATTTCAAAACAGAGTTCAGGGTGCTCAATAACTTGCAGATTTTGTTCCTAAGGCAGCACATGAGCGACGTCTGTGTGCAAAATGGCTGTTGCAGTGACCTACATAGTCACTTTGGTACTTCGTCTAGGAGCACAATGTAGTAAAATCTCATTCTGTGGGCAAGTTAGTGATAGAAAAGTAAGGGAGGTGTCATTTGAGTCGTAAAAATCTACAGAATCATAATTTCAATGGTTTTCCCCCCTGTGGCATGAAAGGGGGAAAATGCTAGCCACCAGCTTTAGGTCCTCTGGTTGGTGCAAATTTTGATAATATACCATCAGAAATGGGTGAAGAGTTGGGTATCATTCGAAAGCCCTTTCTTCCATGGACACAAACAAGAGATGCCTAGAACAACTATATAGATATATATTCGAACAATTTTTTACAAATCAACTTTTTTAATGATACTTTAACACAGGGACGCATGTTTGACATAAAGAAAGACACTGATATTTGGCAATCCTAAAGAAGTCAGCCTTGATGTGTAGGACTGAAAACATTTACTCATCAAGTCATCATCAGTGTCATCTCCTTCCAGGGTGCACTGCTAGGCACATTGTCACAGTCTTCCTCCTCCATGCCGCACTTGCACATCTCTGTACATGGCAGGCTGCTAGCCAAATATTTGCAGGTTGCTGAGCATCTGGTCCTTCCACATGGGCATTTGATTACCTGAAGGACTGATTCAGGAGTGCATTGTACTTCACATGTAACTGGTGTGATCAGTCCATCCTCCAAGACCCATCCATACCTGACAGGGGAGGGTAGTTTTGGATGCACTCGACCATCCTAGAGCCATTCCATTGCTTGATTATTGCTTGCTAGAAGGTATAAATACATTTCTTGTCCGTGGCAACTTTTCTCTGTTTGTTTGCTTCTGGAAAAATGTAGCGCTCCAAGTGTCGTAATGTTGGTCTTCAAATGGTAAACTTGCTGTAGGAACACCTCCAGTGCATTTATGACCAAATCATTGTCTAGCTCAACCATTCCAAACACTTTCAGAGCAAGGAGAGAGTCTTCAGAGGCTGACTTAAATGCCTTCCAGTAAAGTAATTTGATCTTTCCAGCCAGCCTTCCAGTAGGGTCCCATCCTGAAAGGATGTGGAAACCTCACAATGTGGTGACTTTTAATGGTCCGAGTGATAAGAACACATCTCTGAGGCATGGGTTGCAAGTTTGTAGAAATTTTGGTGGCGCCCAGAACCCGCTCCCAAACTCCGCCTCCACCTGGCTAAGGCTCTGGGAGGGGGCTTGGGGGGGGGAGGTCTGGGGGGCAGACCCTGGGCTGGGGATTAGGGTGCAGGAGAAGTGCAGGGTGCAGGCTTTGGGATGGAGTTTGGGTGCTGGGTGCAGGCTCCGGGCTTGGACAGGGGGAGGGTGTGCAGGCTTTGGAACGGAGTTTGGGTGCAGACTCTGGGCTGGGGGTGGGGACATAGGAAGGGGTGAGGGGTGCAGGCTCTGGGAGGGAGTTTGGGGGTGGGAAGCGGTATGTGGGAAGGGGAGGGGGTGCACTCTCTGGGAGGGAGTTTGGGGACAGGAGGGAGTGCAGGGGTGAGGGCTGTAGGGCTGAGGATGAGGGATTCATGATGCAGGATGGGGCTCAGGGTTGGGGCTGAGGATTAGGGTGCGGGGGATGAGGCTCTGGCTGGTGCTGAGGGGTTCATGATGCAGGAGGAGGCTGAGGGCAGAGGGTTGAGGTGTGGAGTGAGGGCTGTGGGACTGAAGATGATGTGGGGGGGCTCAGAGTTGCGGCAGAGGATTAGGGTGCGAGGGGATGAGGGGTTCATGCTGTGGGGGGGCTCAGGGCTGGGGCAGAGTATTAGCGAGCAGAGGAATGAGGGTTCTGGCTGGAGCTGGGGGGTTCATGATGCAGGAGGGGGCTCAGGGCTAGGGCAGAGGGTTGGGGTGCGGGGTGAGGGCTCTGGGACTGAAGATGAGGGGTTCATGCTGTGGGGGGGCTCAGGGCTGGGGCAGAGGATCAGGGTGCAGGGTGAGGGCTGTGGGGCTGAGGATGAGGGTTCATGCTGTGGGGGGGGCTGAGGGCTGGGGCTGAGGATTAGGGTG
>NC_133775.1:14922826-14994706 GCF_003597395.2 Chelonoidis abingdonii
GGGGGCTGGGACCTGCTCCAGGCAGGGATGCGGCGGGAGGGGAGGCCCGCGGGGGCCGGCGCCCGATCCAAGCAGGGCCGGGGGAGAGACCCAGCTCCAAATATTGCTGGAGTGGGGCACCCGGCCCTGAATATTCCTGGAGCCCGAGCACTGCAGATGTATATAACCTGCCGCCTATGCTCTGAGGGATATATAGCGATTCTGTTCTCCAGCAGCAGTCACAAAAATGGAATCTTGCGAAAGTCTGGGGTAAGGTCTCACAGAGAGTGCTAGAACGTGTGTCTTGTTCAAAAATCCAGAGTTCGGTAGAAACTCTCTCTCTGTGGCAACTATGAAGAAACTCCACTGAACAGTGCAAGGAAGCAGCTCACCAAAATTCTTCAAGCAATTCTTTGCATGCAATACAATTTTTTCAGGTTTGGCAATCAGCTATGGATCCCTGAAATGTCCATCTGTTGCAGGACAAAATGGTTCTCCATAAAAATTTAGTAGCTGCAAATAAAGTCTTATTGCTCTTGCCATCAGCACTTTCTTCTGCTTTTGGTAGTGCCATGTCTTTTGCTGTTTTTAAGGATATGTGCTGTGATTCATTTCTGCGCATAGGATTGCTGAAAACTATCCATATCCCACAGTTCATTTTCAGTATGTGTGACTGACTGGGCCATGGGTGGTCAGGCCTAGTGGTTGAAACATGAGTTTGGCCTACTGCTTAGAGACGGGTCCAGGGGGACAGAGTCCATGAATGAGCCAAGGGTCAGCACTGGCGGCACAGGAACTGAATGCCAGAGCCAGAGGGTAATATGAGTCCTGGGCCAGAGGTGGAGCCAAGGATCAGGACCGGAGGAACAGAAGCTGAATGCTGGTGCTGGAGGGTAATCAGAGTCATAGGCGAAAGGATCGCATCCAGAACTCAGAAGCCAGAGAGGAACAGGGGCTGGCACCAGAGTGGAAGGTAGGTGGAGTAGGATCAGGTTTGAAAACAAGGATGGGAACCAGGCAGGAGCATGGACTGGAAGTAGATTGGAACAGGGCTGATGCAGGGATTAGAAGCAGGAGCAGGCAAGAACAGAAGTGAGCATGGTACACATTGAGCTGCCACTGATCTGCTGTGGGTGCCAGACTCAGAAGCAGGGCTACTAAACCAGCAACCAATCAGATGCTGTGGCTACTCTGTCAGTTCCTAGGCAGTGCCAGTAGGCTCACTGGTTACGCAGCAGCGAAGTTACTCAGGGAGCAGGCTAGCAGCTGGTCCTTGCTGGTCTGGCCATTGACAACAAGCGCTTTAAAAGCCTTTCTGATAAGCATGTGTTCCTTTTCAATCCCATTCAAAGCATGTCTTTCTCTGTACTTAGCCTTTGCTTCAGCCATCGCCACCACTTTTCCATCCATTAGAATCTCTGCGAAGCAATTTATACACACCAGCTGAGTTGCACAGTTTTCAGTAGTAAAACCTGTATTTGTTTCTGTTACCTTTTGCGGCAACATGACATATATTTTTTATGCAGCACTCAATATCATAAGCGTGGGTGATTTTTGGGTCAATAAACTCACTTTGCAAGCAACATTCTCACTAAGAATGACTGCTTCATACACTTTCTCACCTTCTCATGTTGAAACTGTGATTAATGCATGCCTTCGGGCTTCCAGGTATCATAGAAACAGGTGTTCTTCTCAAAACACATGCCATGAGCCCTACCATAAGGCAAGTCTCGCACTTGTCCCAACATCTTCAACTTTTTCCTGACGCTTGATTTATGTTCTCTCCAACCTTGCCAAATTCAGCTAATGGGTGCACTTCTTATAGCATGTACGGTGCCACCATGCATTGTGTTCAACCACACCCTCTGTGATGGTATTCACCAAAGATTCAACTACTAGTCCTCTACCCAATGATGTCTAAAAATGATACAGACCAAAGTGAAAACAAGGATTTTGTAATAAATTACTTTGGGATTGCAATGAGTTATGTTATGTAATGTAATGTATGTTATGGACCTGTGTGCATAACACTTGCGGATGGATTCCAGTAAATTTCTGGCTGGGTGTTGATGTCTTAACGGTGCCTCATTACAGCTACTTGGCATAATAAACAAAGATGATAATACCACTGAACCGATGGTGGTAAATCAACTGGTAGCACTCCTTCCATTTACAGAAATCGGTATCAGGTATTTTGTTCTGAGCATTAACTGATATAACACATTACTGTCAGTTGTGAGGGCTGCATGTTTGACATGCCTGTGTTAAAGTATAATTAAAAACATTGATTTCTAAATATTTTCTCAAACATATAGCTACATAATTGTCCCAGGAGTCTCATGTTTGGTACCATTGTGTTTGCGAGAGAAAGGGCTTTTGAATGAGGCTCAACTTGACCCATTTCTGATGAGGCTGTGTTGTCAACATTTCCACCAAGTGGAGGACCTGCTGTTGGGGGTGGGGTGAAGTAGCAAGTCCCCCCAGCTATGCTGCAGAGGATGACACCATTGACATTAGGATTCTGTAGCTTATTACAAATCATATGATACCTCTCTTACCTTTCTATCAATAACTTCACCACAGAATTATACATGTTCTCAGACAAACTGGCATGAACTATAATAAATGGTAAAGAAGGAGGAATGATTGGGTGCTGGATGGGGACTCAGGAGATCTTGGTTCAATGCCTTGCTCTGCCACAGACTTCTTGGGAGACCCGAAACAAGACCCAGAGGGCCAGATTTTCATATGCACTCTACAGCTCTAGTGTAAGCATCAACGTTAATGGCTAGACTTACTTCAGCTCCCATTATGGTGCCTAAACGGGAGCTTATTGTCTATTGTAAGCTCTTTAAAACAGACTGTGTCTCATTATGCATATGTACACATAAGGCACACCCAGGGCACAAAGGGGGCTCTGATCTTGGTTTGGGCTTCTAGGCATTATTGTCATACAAAAACTAAATAATACCGGTAAAGTGCTTTGGCTCGTCTGTAAATGAAAGGTGTCCTATAAAAATTAAGCACATCAATTCTAACAATACAAACCATAGTTAAAACCAAAACACAGCCTCAGTTTAGTGGACTGGTCAAGAATTATTCCTTTTCTTTTGGTTCTCCAGTTACTATTAAGCCATGCATCTGAAGCAATCAGCTTCTGCATCTTTAGAGCAAAGCAACTTAATGTTAATGATTTAACACAGAACAAGCAAAATGTCATTTGATTCTTTATGAGAAATGCTCATGAAAATCTGTGGTTATGTTGGCCACTTTTTAACCTAATATCACTGAGCAGGGAGACAATGATTAACTGCTCTTTCATCTCTATATATGGAGGACAAACAATTAGGAAAGAGAGTCTGGGCTGTTCAAAGTTTTATATCTGCTTCAAATTATGCTGCCTCAATATAAAACAATGTTGTGTCAATCAGATGCAGCTGACTCAACCTTTAACACGATCGATTTGGTTGTTAATCATTGGTGCACAAATAAACTCCATTGCGTACATCTTGAATACTGCGCATAGATGTGGTCTCCTCATCTCAAAAAAGATATACTGGCACTAGAAAAGGTTCAGAGAAGGGCAACTAAAATGATTAGGGGTTTGGAATGGGTCCCATATGAGGAGAGATTAAAGAGGCTAGGACTTTTCAGCTTGGAAAAGAGGAGACTAAGGGGGGATATGACAAAGGTATATAAAATCATGAGTGATGTGGAGAAAGTAAGATAAGGAAGAAGTTATGTTATTTTCATAACAGAAAAAATAGGGTACTTAATTTAAATTAATGCGGCACGCCACGGTTTTAATAACAAGATACAATTGAGCTCTTTTCACACTGTGCAAGCGCAACTTGTGGAACTCCTTACGTGAGGAGGTTGTGAAGGCTAGAACTATAACAGCGTTTAAAAGAGAACTGGATAAATTCATGGAGGTTAAGTCCATTAACGGCTATTAGCCATGATGGGTAAGGAATGGTGTCCCTAGACTCTGTCAGAGGATGGAGATGGACGGCAGGAGAGAGATCACTTGATCATTACCTATTAGGTTCACTCCCTCTGGAGCAACTGGCATTGGCCACTGTCGGTAGACGGGATACTGGGCTAGATGCAACTTTGGTCTGACCCAGTACGGCCGTTCGTATGTTATGTACAGGAAAGACCTCTTGGTGTGGGGATCTGTGTCAGGCCAGGCAGTATACTGTTTAGCAATAACCATACCAGAGCCAAGATTACAGATGTAAGGCATGCAATGTATACTCTAAACCCAACAATCAAGTGCGGAGTGATCTGCAGGTTAACCGCATTTGAGTTACTGGATTAACAGATAGACAGGGTGGGTATTAATCAGAAAGAGACAGAGGTACCCACGTGCTGGCGTTCGCCATACACCACCACATTCTCCAAAGTAGACTTCAAAGCAAAATCAGGCACATGCAATAAGAGATGGGCCTAAAATGCAAAATTCAGAGCTGGATCCTCTACATTTCAGCTCCCCAAGTGACACCCCATTTCTTGCAGTGTGTTGGAGGAATGTTGCCTTCCAGCCATTCCCCATTTCCTGACTGCATTATTTTTGCAGTGCTGTTCCCTTCTGCACCACAGAAGATTTAGACAACAGTTAGCTGCCTATCTGTATTTTAAGTCTCTGAGCACTTAACTCTGACAAAGTTGTAAGTTAATGGATGTAGATTTTGGTGCATCTACAAATGGAAACTCACTCTTGTCCGCTTAATTCACCAAAGACTTCATTAACCTCAGCGTCTGAGGTTTCATAATGCTTGCAACCAATTCTTTGAGTTTGTAGAGTTCCCAAAACTAGTGTGAGTAATTTAAACCCATAATTCTATCCAAAGGTGGTTCCATTTGTTAAATTGCCATGTTGTCCCATCTAAAGAAAGAGCTGTGATATGTATTAGGGATAAAAGAGCCTTCCTTCTACAGGCTAGGTTGGCACTAACTGAAATCAGCACATGGAATGGATACTGTGGTTCCTCATTACCACTTTACTACACCTTTCACCCTCTTCTACAGGAGCAGAATAAAAAAAACCTCAGTGATATTTGATATTAATGGGAGAGTTTTTTGACATTGATTTCAGTGGCTCTAGGATTGAGCCAGGGGAACTTTCAAATCCATGATGTTCAAATGGGTTTGAAATTAGATGAAACTCATCCCTATTTTTAATTCAACACTGATTATCTCCAGCACTGGAAACCACACTCTAGTGCATCACTCACAAGTCTCTGTTCCTTATAGCAAGATTGATCTTCTATTATGATGCACGTATGAACATAAATACTTTAAAGATAATGGATTCAACTCTCTCTCTCCAGACACACACAGAGAGAAAGTTGAGAGCCTCACAATCTCATGACTCCAGGAATTGGGACTTTTAAGAAAACCACCAAATTTAATCATTTCCCATATACTTACCTATGGAACGGGCCTCTGACTGAGGCCACTGCTTAGTCTGCCTATTGTCCAGGGGATAAAAAGTTTCCCAGAGTTGTTCAGTTTGCCAAATCTTGGTCATACAAAATCTTAAAGTGTCAGGAATCCCAGGTGTTCCTCAGATTCTGGGCTTCTGAATTTTTTAGTGGGCCCTGTGGCAAATTGCCGGTACTGTTCTGCTGGGTCTCGCGCTTTCTCTTCTCTGGGGTAGGTTCAGGGCGCTATTGCTTGCCTCTGAACCAGTTCTTAATCACTCCCCTAGTGTCCTTGGAGGAGGGGAGTGGAGAGGGAGGGACCTGGGCCCGCCCTCTACTCCAGGTCCCAACCCAGGGGCCCTGGGGTTGTGGTGAACCACTTGACTAGCGGTTTCTTCCCCTGGGTTACTTCCCTCTCATACCTGTCAGCTTGTGAAGGGCTTCTCGCCTCTCTTCTATACAAGCCTGGTGCCCCTTACCTAGGGTTTCTGTTGGGCTTCCCAATCCACCGCAGCACTCCTCCAAACCTTCTATTTCTCTCTGGACAAACTCTTCTCTTCTGCAATCTGCACTCTGCTCCAATCCAACCTTTCTCCTTCAACTACCACCCCCTGTCTGACTGAAGCAGGGGTTTATATCCCATGACTGGAGTCAGGTGCTCTAACTGGAGTCAGGTGCTCTAATTGGCCACAGCTGTTCTAGTTAATCTAAAGCAAACCTTCCTCCCTTGGCAGGGAATAAGGCCCCCTGCTAACACTCTTATGCTGCCCTCTGGCCATGCTGTATCACAGCCCAAATACTAAGAAACTGTTTTTTTTTCTTGTCATCAACAAGGCCCGCCATTTAGCCCTAATTTTTTCCTGCCCTTTACTTTCACGGATGTCTCTGAGTCTGAATGACCACTGATTTCCTCCTTCCTTAAGCTGTTATTGTTTCCTTTAAACTGGCTATGATTTCCTTGCCTTACTGGTAAGGGGAGCTCTGACAAATACAGATGGTACCTAGAGGGCTATGAAATGGGATTGAAAAGATAGCAAATAATATCAGACATTTAAAGATACTTTAAAAAGTCTTCTCTTGCTGAAAACTACTTAAAGAGAGCATTTTAAGTCTATTATTCTTTTTGAGAGTTCTCAGGCCCTGATAAGAGATTTTAGGCTTGATACATGAACCACAAGGCAAACAGTTCCATTGAGACAAGACTATTTAGAGTTATAAAAACTAATAGGTGGACAGTCGTTTCGCTAATGGACCTGATATTCTCTGTCTCCGGTAGGATGATTTCAGAAAGAGATAGGTTTTGTTACTAGTAATCAGGGAATCGAATCAGGCTATCTCCCCATGTTTCTCATTGTCAGGTTGCTACATGTGGAGATGTATAATTCAATTTCCACACACCACAAGAAGGAAAAAAATCCTTTTTTTATCTTCTGAGTCAAGACTTTTATGTATCCTAAGTTATTTATGAGACTTCCTCCTTCTGCAGTCCTTTATACTTGAGTGCAGGGGACTGGACTAGAAAGCTTCTCTGAGTCCCTTCCAGCCCTACATTTCTTTGATTCTATACAGAGCCTGATCTTGCAAATCCTTAATCGTACTTGAGTAAGTCCTACTTAAATAAGGTCTACCCTTGGGAAGGTTTGTAGGACTGGCCCTACAATCAGGAAATCTGTACTGGTGGTATAGGAAAGCAATACCAAACCACAGCCAGTTCTTCACTGAGGTTCATGCAGAGCCCCATGGATTTCAACAGGGCTCTACAACGGCATCATCTCCATGATGAACCCAAATACTCTGCAGAGCAGGTAGTGCAGTGATGCCATAAGTTTCAATACAAATACTTGTGAAAAACGGCATCGGTGAAAAGAGTCACAAGTGACCCAGCCTCAGAGATTCGTTCCAGAGATTTCTTCCAAATATTGCATTTGCTGGTAGCCAAAGAGACTTTTATTTTGTTCATTTACCCTGACATGTTTAGCATTTTGGTGGAGAGAAATAGTCACACAACATGGATTCAAACCTGCTCCATGGCTATTGGAGAGCAGGCTCCTCACTTGCTCCTTTCTGATGGCGTTGTTCTAATTGCTAACGTCGTTTGCTAGAAAATAATACATACGAAATTGAATTACTTTGTAAAGGCCTTAAGCCATGCAAAAATAAATAAATAAATAAAAATAAAAATAAAAAAAAAGACAGTTCAGGAAGAGGACTTGCATGAGAATCAGGGGTGGCTCCAGGCCCCAGCACGCCAAGTGCGTGCTTGGGGCGGCATGCCACGGGGGGGCGCTCTGCTGGTCACCAGGATGGAGGCAGGCGGCTCCCGTGGATCTTCTGCAGGCGTGCCTGCGGAGGGTCCGGCGGAGCCGCGGGACCAGCGCACCCTCTACAGGCATGCATGCAGGAGGTCCACCAGAGCCGCGGGACTGGTGACCAGCAGAGCGCCCCCCCCGCGGCATGCCACTGTGCTTGGGGCGGCAAAATGTCTAGAGCCGCGCCTGATGAGAAGCTATGTCATAGCATAGGAAAAAGAAGCAAATATCTCTAGCAACTGTTATTGTATTATGGTGGTTAAGATTCCATTGTATGAAATCATCATGGCTATTATAACGCAGTAAAGGTAAAACCATGAATTCCCATCTACCTTATCAATTGTTTTGTAAGAATTCATGGATATGGAAAGAGAAATCTGCCAGAACCTTGAGGCTATGTGATTTTACTGCCTGAACCTCAAACAGTTTGACTGCTGCATGGATCATGCCCTTAATTAGCACCTGTCAAATTAATATAATTTCCTTATCATTTTATATACCATCTCCAAAAGTATATCTTGGGCTATACTCACATTCTGTAAGTGATCCACCTAGCCCAGTTTATAACGTTAGCATTATGCATTGAGTTACTGCAATAAGAATCAGATTTGTTTATGATATTTTCCCTTTTTGGTAATCTTGCCATTCGAGTTGTGCTCTTCCAGCTTTGTAAAGGGCTTTGAGATCCTTAGAATTTAAGGTACTAGAAAAGTGCAATTTTTTTTTTATTATTTCTCATTATATTAACATAACTAGCTACTTAGTTGTATATCAGTTTTTCCTTTGACATGGTGGCAGTGATAAAGTGCATTGTATTTTATTTCTTAATGAACTCTGCGTCAAGCCTTTATACTGTCGTTATATTTTGCAGATGAGCTCTTCAGTCTTTTACTTCACCATAAACCTGTAACTGCACCATTGCTGCCACAGAGTATCTTTCCATTTGTGATGCGTGCTACAGGACTGCTCATCACCTCAGCCTACACTGGAGTTTTATAATTAAAAATGTCCTTGTCTTCCTTCATTAAGTGTTTGCATCTTGTACAGAACTATGTCAATAGGATGCTTTCAGGTACCAGTATCTCTGAGCAGATTTCTTCTCTCTTGAGAAGTGTGTGTTGATTGCCAGAAATCCAACCAATCACTATCAGAAATCCCCTAATTATACATGCAAAACCTAGGTCTGTCTCCTGCTTATCTTTGTGACATAATTTATCTCTTTCAATCCTGAACAAATTCTTCATTCCACCTCTGAGGGCTTGTTTCCTATACTGTACATCTGGTTTTGCCGGATTTATTTTTGATTCTTTCTCCTGTGGTTTATTTCTATACCTTTTAAATGGAAATTCTCCTCCTACATATGAACTTCAGACTTCTGGAGTCCTTGAGCCTTTGAAAGAATAATTTTAAGACTTTACTGGCTTTTTGGTGTTATAATTTGATATTTATCGTATGGTGCCTAGAGACTCCGATTAAGATTGGGTTTCCATTGTGCTACACAGTGTACTCCCATATAATGAAAGACATCCCTGACCCCAAGGATCTTACAAGCTAAGCAAAGAAGGAAGCACTTCACTTTATTTGATCTGTGAAGATGGAGACTGGCACATGAAAAAGGGCCATAAACCTGTGTTATGCAGGTGGTCAGATTAGATGATCCAAACGATCCATTCTGGCCTCAAAAATCTATGAAGTCACATGTTAGAAGTGCAAATGTTGGACCGAATTCTGCTCCCACTTACAGCTTTGCAAAACAACTGAAGTAAACAGAATTTCATGAGTATAAGTGAGACAAGAATTTGGTCCCTGATGCAAAAAGTTAGGCAGTCGCATCAAATTAAGTCAATACATATCTTTTTTATTGCATTTAAACTATCACAACCTAAATTTTCTCATTTCTCAAGTTTTTATAAAAAAAAGTTCCATGGAAAGTTTACTAATATTCATCTAATATTTAAATACATTGACTGTTATAATTAGATTAGCTTTTGCTTGTATTTACTATAGGAGCATGAGCTGATATTAAACTCTTATCAAACAGTATGCATGCATGTAAGCAATTAATGGATCAGTATAATCTGTAGGAAGATGGGTCACTTCTTTGTTGTTGTTTTCCTTTGGAGGAGAGGAGGCTGAATCAAAACAAGATTTTTTTTCTACTTAAATTTCCCTCTCACATCTTGTATATTTTGGCATCACTCACTGGACAAAACACATTTGTTATTCTCCATACGCTCAGCAGCTAAAAAAATCAGGCCAATTTTATTCTGCTGTGAAAATATGGACTTAAGAACATAAGAATGGCCACGCTGGGTCAGACCAAAGATCCGTCTAGCCCTATATCCTGTCTTCTGACAGTGGTCAATGCCAGGTGCCCCAAAGGGAATGAACAGAACAGGTAATCATCAAGTGATCCATCCGCTGTCCCCCATTCCCAGCTTCTGGCAAACAGAGGCTAGCGACACCATCCCTGTCCATCCTGGCTTATTGCCAATGATGGACCTATCCTCCATGAATTTATCTAGTTACTCTGTTATAGTCTTGGCCTTCACAACATCCCCTGGCAAGGAATTCCACAGGTTGACTTGGGGGCCTCAATAAAAGGCATCCAGATGTATATGAAACTTTAAGCATGTGAAAAGTTCCACTGAAATAAACAGGGCTACTCAATTGCTTAAAATTACACACATGGTTAAGTGCCTTTGGGCTCCTCCTTTTGAAAATGTTGGCCACAAAGTCAAACTTTTACTTTCATTATAGGGCTTTTGCCTAGCCTAAGAGTTGTCATGATTACATGATTTATCTGAAGGGTGAAATTTCAGCAGGATGATGATTCGCAACTTCTCTAATCAAGAACCAAATTTCACTTCAGATGGTCTTATATACCACGGTCTTCCTCATATGATCATATATTTGATTAGTTGTGAGATATGGGCCACTATTTTCAAAAATGACTAGTGTTTTGGGGTGTCTACCTTAAGAAACCCAAAAAAGGGACTAATTTTCAGAGGGCAGGTCCTCAACACTTCTAGGTACAAGGTCTGCTTAAGGTGGCTCAAGTGGGCCTCCCCCCAAAATCCCTAGTCTTAAATAAGCTTGTCCATGACAAATTGTACTCAAGAGAAACTTTGACACCTTTCTGTGAGCAGCTTTCTGCAATGGGCAGAGACTATGGAACAAATTAACTTGAATGACAATGATTTTTTTAAACATTTTTATTTGTAACGGTATTACATGGTGTGTTACAGAAATTAATGGAAAATTTCTAAAAATTTGTTGTTTTTTTTTGTTGAATGCATTACACATAAAGTTAAAAATAATGTGTCCATATATGTTAACAAATGGTCATCATCTGAGGTAAAGTTAAAGTAGGTCTAGAAACATACTGCAACAGTCATTTTATCTTTCTCATCTTTATTAAAAAAATAAGTCAGAATGCAGAAATAAAATGAATGAAAACCACAGAGTAAACATTTTTGCAAAGAAGGTGCCCAGTACATTATTAGATGATAGGTTTCATCAGACACTTGGATGACTACTACCTATCAAAATATTTTTCATGACATGTAAAGATCAAGAAACTTCTGGGGATGGTAACAGGATGTCAGGTGAGATTCCCTGGTTTTAAAATTTAAAGTGACAAATTTAGTGCTAGTGAAGGATGAGCGTTTAAACAATTGCACAAGTTGGATCTGCTATTTATCTACAATACGGGTACAGTGCAGACTCCCCACATTCCTCTGCAAATCAGCATCTCAACCATGACAAGGAAGGGCAGTCTAGTGATAATGATATGGTAGCTATAGATGTATTTTTAAAAAATATTGGTTAAAAATAAAAACAAAATGGCCAATGACAATGTGGACTATGGTCTCTCATAAAACTGATCTTAAAATCCCAACCTCATTTAGTTTGTACCTACTTTTCCAATCTGAGCCCTATATACGTAATGTCAATGGATCCACTGAGTCTTGACTCTGCGTCTCCTTCTCTTTAAACATTTTACTGCATAACTGAAAATGTATTGACTATGCAATGCTTTGAATGTTTATGAGGAATCAAAATTATTGTCTTCATGGTTCAATACTGCAAGACAAAACCTAAAAAAGTCATATTAAGGAAGAAAGTAGCACCACTTATTGAGATCAAAATTATGAAAATATCCTTAAAAAAGAAATGCCCTGTGGAAATATTTTTTTCCTTATTTTAATCCCAAACACACAATCCATCTGGTTTTGATTTAACTCCTACAGTTAGAAAACTGTTTGCACCTTTCTTCTGATGTGAAAATATGACTTTGCTACAAGTGTCTCTACATGCCTATGGAATATGCACCAAACAACGACGGACTGGAGGATAAGATCTCTTCTCTGCATGGTCATTAGGTCTAGTCATATGTAATATGTCATTCATATATCTTCTGTAACTCACAATTCTCTAGTTTACCTAATTCAAAATATCAGACTGGAATCATGAGATTTGGGTGTACATATCAACAATCACCAGTTCATCTTTCAGCTTTCTATGTTTACAGTAAATATGCTGTCTTCTAAACCCTTTTTAGCTTATTTAGAGATGAAAGAAAGTAAAAGATTTACTACTTCAGGCCTATTTAAATCAATGACAGAAATATAAATCCTAATGTTTCAAGTTAAAAACAAAATCTGCACAATAACCCTAAAAACAGATTAATCGTTTCATTTCTTTAATTTTTTTTTTTTTTTTTTTTTAGTGTTAAACCACTAAATTCAATATACTGTAACTGCATAGGAACATCAGGAAAACACATTTGACCTGTATAACAATTCTCTGTAGGGCAAAAATATATAGATTCTTTATGAAAATCATGTGCTAACATATGAACCCAAACACTGCACTTTTGTTTCATAAATGTAAAAAAAGGAGTTTTTCAGTTCTTCTGTTCTGTGTGTAAACAGTCTGATGACTTCCATTTAGAGACTTCAGAATCAAAGAAACATCTATGAAATGTGGGTTGGTTTTTTTGAATGTGGAGAATGTATACTTGTGTGGAAAAAGCTAGGTCATAAAATCTTGTGTTCCCAGCAATTTTACTAGTTGCTGACAAGCTAATTGCTGCTGGCAGATACACTTCAGCCTCTGCCAATTATAATAAGCATGTGAAAAACATATGTGATGCAAGAACCACAAATTGGGTTTGCCACGCCTCCCAAGCACTGCAATTTGCTACCTTCTCTACAGTGTAATGGCATTATTAAAAGAAATTTCATAACATTTATATTTACAAAAAACTGACAATTTTCATTTGAACTCCTTAAAGCCATTTCCCCTTAAACATTTAAAGAGCTTAACGGTAAGATTTTTTTCAAGTTATAAAATAAAAATCCCATTTTTGAATTTTCTGATATACAAAAAGTGATAAAGATGAACAATTTGATCACAGAATCAGTTTGTTATTCCAAAATTCATGCCATCATTGTCCCATTTATAAAGTCTGTTTCGTCTAAAATCCATAAACCAGAATTATACCAGAATTATTTGGCAAATGATTTTTTTTCTTCAAAAATGGCACACAGAGAAGAAAACACTTGTCTGCATAGCATTACAGCAGCAAGATAGCGAAGAAATAAAAAATATTCCTTTACTGTACTTTGTTTTATGAGTTTCCTAGGAAATAACATATTTTTCACCTCTTTCATCAATGGGATTTGATGTCCGTTTTCCACCCACAGAATGAGTATTCAAACAGAAAAGCAGCAATTCTTCCTTGTGATGCGCTATAACTTAAAGGTCCATTTGGCAATGTTTTTCAACCAGAATGGATAATCAACACAGTTTCATTCTGCAGTTTCAAGTTAAGAATCATTTCCATAGGAGGCATTTTGCTGTTAAATTCTGTTACCCATACAAAACAACAGAATAAGAAATACAAAAAAATAACACAGCCTGTCTCTTTTTTTTTAAATATGCCAAGACGGAGGTGAGGTGGGGTGAGAGAGGGGAATATAATGTCAAGAGTAGCCTGATATAAATGACAATGAGAAACATGTCACCATGACATAAAAAGTGCAGACTTGTGCCTGAAAGGCTGTTGAATGACGATGCCACTGCTACATATGGATTCTGCTTTTTTTTTGCTTAAAAGAAAAACAATGGCTAATATGTATTCAATTTCAAATGCCCATTGTTCAGGTGGGATGTAAAGAAGAGGACAAAAGTTTAAACGAAGAACAAGGAGTAAGATTTCGTACTGTGAGTGCTCAGAACTCAGACGCTTGGCATGGTAAGCAGGGCTCGTTTTTACGTTTGTGCTGCCATAGAAATTTGCCATTCATTGCCAAAAACGGTCAGGTACGTTTGGTAGGGCAATCCTCTATCCTTTGTTGGACACGATCAATTGAAAACAAGCATAAGAGCCAAAAGGCCTGTCAGGTTGTAGATTTTCACTGGAGTCTTGAAGCACCACAAGCCTGTAATAATGCTATTTCTTAGGTCTGTTGATCTGGGCGTAGAGAGGTTCTGTTTCCTGAAGACAATAAAAATAAAAATAAGCAGAGACGTCTGAAGACATTTTTAGAACATCTGCTTGTGAACAGCACTGCATCTAGAGATAAAACCCAAAAGTAACAGCTAAGGAAATGTCTGCTTGCCTTCATGTGTTGAATGACTGTGGCTTCCCAAAGGAATTTTTAAGAAAAAGCAATTCAACATTACATCACAGAAGTTTCACACATATACTGAGCCTCAATTAAACTTTACCATATGCACTGTACACTGGTTCTCCGAAGGTGTTGCTGGGTATGTATGTGTGAAGAAATCCAGTGATAATTATATATCTAGATATTCTGAAGTTCATGGATCAGATCCTCAGCTGGTGCAAATCACCATATCTCCACAGATGTCAGGCTAAGAATCTCGCCCAAATGTGACAGCACAAAACATAGCTGGGTTTTTTTATATGGTTGATACAGAACAAATGTTTGCTAACAGATAAATTGCTATTGTAAGATGACTTCATGACATTGCATTTAGATTTAAGATGGATAACGTTTACATTTCTACTATATATGTTATGAATTCTGATATAAAAACTATGAAAGTTAATTTTGCAGGGGTTGATGATAAGTCTAATTATATTACTATTGGAAGAAACCATGTTGTTTTGCTCAATAGGTATTTTACTATGAATTTCTTAGAAATAGGAAAACTGCCATGTCTTCAGAGTGATACTTTATGTATCTGACACTGTGTTTTCTTGATACTATATTCATTCTGGCTGCAAGATATAGTAAGACTGCCCTATACTTCATTTTCAGAAACGGATTTTTTAAACTGAGACTGACACCTAAAAAGAGAACGAGACAGGCAGAAAGGCTAATTAGTGCCACATTTCATTAACTTTCCACACCATAATAAATATTCAAATACAATGGTATGAAGTTAAATTTAGCCATGTTAGAATCAAATTCACATTACAGAGAGGACAGCAAAAGCTAACATGAAATAAATAAGTTACAGGATTAGGCAAACTGAACAACTGGCCAATGGGGCAATAAGAAAGTTTATTGTGGTGAGTTGGTGGCTAATCATTAGTTTCTAGCCATTATAGTTGCAAAGGTAACTTGTTGAATGTAAACCAACACACGCCTTTCTGAATCTGCATACTCACAGCCTGAAGTTTCAGAGTAGCAGCCATGTTAGCCTGTATCTGCAAAAAGAACAGGAGTACCTGTGGTACCTTAGAGACTAACAAATTTATTTGAGCATAAGCTTTCGTGGGCTACAGCCCACTTCATCGGATGCATAGAATGGAACACATATATATCGCCTCACTATATGTTCTATTCTATGCATCCGATGAAGTGGGCTGTAGCCCACAAAAGCTTATGCTGAAATAAATTTTTTAGTCTCTAAGGTGCCACAAGTACTCCTGTTCTTTTTACAGCCTGAAGTGTGAACTATCAACAACTCAAATCCTGGCCTCAGTGCAATGCCCAAGCTGCTGGTCTGTGTGCTAGGGAGTTTTATTGGAGTTAAGAGAGGGAATTCTTCATTCCTATGTGAATTTGCAGGAGTGGAGCTCCTCCATGGATCCTATAGAGCCTCAGGGCTGTAGCAGCCTCGGTGTTGATTGTGCTTCTATGGAGGAACAATGGCTGGCGGAAACATGTAGTGGTGGAACTACTTTTCTCACGTTCAGTCATTGCTGTGCCCCCATTTGCAGGGATTCCACACACACTTGGGCTCCATGGCTCATGGGGATTTCACATTCCTCGTACAAACTCATAAAATCCTGCCCTACTGTTAAACTCTTCCTGGCTGCAGAGCAGTGGGATGTGGTTTTCCCATAAAGTGTGAACAGCTTCCATACATTTTAGTGGAAGCCCATCTGTCGCTCTGTGTCAGTCTTCACTTTACTCCTCAAAACAGCTGTATGTTGCAAAGGTTTGAGCTGTCCCTCTCCTACCCGTGCCAACCCCTGAGCAAACTCTGGCAACTAGTGAACAGTAAGAAAAATCTCCCCCTAAATGATGTGGTTAAAGGGTGAAGAAATTATCTACAGTCAGAAGCACACATATGTTGTGACCTTGAAAAACTGAAGGTACCCAGAAGAGATGACCAGGAATATGGTTCATATGCTCTGTTCTGAAGAACATCCCACCTCTGCCAAATTTTCATGCACAGTCGACACAGAACTGGCAGAATGATCATGGTTAGCTCAGAGAAAAATCAGTACTAATTACCATGAGAAATTAGTCGCACAATAGGCCACTCTCCCAGCATTTGCTGGTCCTGGGGTAGAAAAAAAAAAAGGATGATTAATCCAGAACTAAGAATTCCAGTTATTAAACGCTACAAAGAAAAAACATTTCTGAAAATGTCATGTGTGCTTATTAAAGCTGTTCTCAAATATCTCTAACTTATGCAGATGACTTAAGTGGCAGATCCCCAAGGTCTCACTGACCTTGTAATCATATAAGAGATTTACTTATATGTCAGGACGAATTCTTCTTCAACAGTTTCTCCAGTGCATTAGGCACAAAGAGGTATCAACATTAGATGTGCCTAACTTATAACTTTCACCTAGTGTTCACCTGGAACATACATTTAAGGTGGCCAAAGTAATCATCATGTCACTCTGACTTCATTTACATTTTTTTTCTGTTATCCCAGAGCCCTGACAGATAAAGGATGGGGTTAGGCACTTTTGTCTCTCCTTTAATAGGGTTTCCCTTCCTGATGTCAAAGCAAGAGCCTTAATTGTTAAGGTTCCAGGTGATCTTCTCAATAAGAAGTCCTGTTTTTGTCAGAGACAGAGTGTGATCTACTAATGTTAGTCTGAGAAAATTCAGAGAGTGGTTGTTGACCATACCCCAGCAGTGAAGAACTAACAACACTAATGCTTTGGAGAGGAGCAAAGGACAGCACAAAGGGACAGAAAGGTCCCAATAATTTAAAAAAAAAAAAAAAAAGAGGAGAGCAGATTCTAAAGAGCATGCTCATCTCATCGTCTCAAGACCACAGGTAGTCCCACCTCACAAACACCACACATGTAGGGCTCTGTGGGTGTCCCTGCCAGAGGGATGAGGGAAGCAGAAATGAAAAGTGGTCTTCTTACAGAGTGAACTTCTATCAAAACTCAAAGGAAATACTACTTAAAGGCAATCAAACTTAATGATTCTCATAGCAGCATTAACCTTTACTCTAAGCCTTCTACCTTCCTCCCAATGGGGGATGGTAGGATATTGGTAATGGCAGAAGGAGCAAATGGGAGAATGACTCCTGAGAGGTTCCTGTCAGGAAAAATAGGGATCCTGAAAATAGCACAGAGGGTTGACAGTTCATGCAGATGTCCTGAACCTCACAGAGTTTTCCCCTTCTATGAAATAGGATGGCTGGACCCAATGTCAATATCAGAAAAATGCTGGATGCTGAGGTAGTTCTATTAACCTACAGGTGGGGCCCTATCAAGTTCATGGCCATGAAAATCACATCACGGACCATGAAATTTGATTTTTTGAGTGCTTTTACCCTATATCATACAGATTTCACAGGGGAGACCAGCATCTCTCAGATTGGGAGTCCTGACCCAAAAGAGAGTTGCAGGGGGACCGCAAGGTTATTTTAGCAGGGTTACGGTATTGCCACCCTTGCTTCTACACTGCCTTCAGAGCTGGGAAGCCGGAGAGCGGCAGCTGTTGGTCGGGTGCCCAGCTCTGAAGGCAGCGCCCTGCCAGCAGTAGTGCAGATGTAAGGGTGGCAATACCATACCATGCCACACATACTTCTGAGCTGCTGCCTTCAGAGCTAGGTGGCCGGACAGCTGCAGCTTCTGACTGAGGGCCCAGCTCTGCAGGCAGCAGCACAGAAGTAAGGGTGACGATACCATACCCTGCCATCCTTACTTCTGTGCTGCTGCTGGCAGCTCTGCCTTCAGAATTGGGTTCCTGGCCAGCAGCTGCCACTCTCCAGCTGCCCAGCTCTGAAGGCAGTGCCACTGCCAGCAGCAGTGCAGAATTTAGGGTAACATTACTGCAAACTCTCCCTCCCACAATAACTTTGTGGCCCCCCCAACTCCTTTTCGTGTCAGGACCCCTACAATAACTACATTGTGAAATTTCAGATTTAAACAGCTGAAATAATGAAATTTACTATTTTTAAAATCCCATGACCATGAAATTGACCAAAATGTACTGAGAATTTGGTAGGGCCCTAACTATAGGGGAAAACTGAGCTTCTGTGCACTGAACAGAAATGGATACTTCTTTTTTATTGATAAATATTACTTGACATTACTTGATACTAAGATGTGCAGTTTATCACAGATGCTTTAAAAAGTGACTCTCCCCATCCATATTGTAATCAATAATCAAATTAATGTTTGGCTCAACCCTACTCAGATGTCAGTGTATGGCTACTTATTGTGGACAGTGTCTGTTAAATACAAAAGACTGTGGCTATAAATGTTCAGTGAAAAAGGATATGGGCACCCAAGTCAATTATTTAAGAAAAGGAACTGGTCTATTAGGAAATAGGTCCAAAGTGCCTGAAATGAGACATCTAAATCCATATCGGGAAAACTAAGAAGTACCCTGTATCTAGAGGTGATGAGTGCTGATTTCACTGGGAACTGTGTATATTCAGTACCTCTGAAAACCTGGCCATTTATTTAGGAGCATAACTGTATGCCCCCAAGTCTGAAAAACTTTGGCCTACTTTCCCTTGATTGCAATGAACTTAATATTTTTTTCAATAAATAACTACATACTTTTGTTGAAGTTATACCTCATACTTCAATATTTCTTTTTAAGGGGCGTTTTTTGTAATCATCAATGCCAAAAGCAAACAACATGCATTTGGGTGACTGTTCACAGCTCTGGCTTAGAACTGTATCAGCTAACTGGATGGAAACATTATAAACATGATTCCATTTTTAATGTATTACTAATATGTGCTCCTCAAACAAATCAGTTACCATAGGGCATAATCAAAAAGTGTCAGTATCAGCGTGCGCTTGTGATGTAAGAGCACAAGCCTTGCGGGTGTTAATTGGCAACTTTCTGCAGTCCTTGGGTGATCATTTCAATATATACTGTACATGCAGAATGCTGTATAAAAGATGCATTACATTCTAGAGTTGCTGTCCTCTCAGATTTCTTTAACCTCTCTCCTCATGCAGATTTTCAGCACAGGGTTTTCCTTCTGGCTAGGCAATCGGTAACCACAGTTTCAGCAGATAAGCTTTCTGAAATGAGACTGGGCTTTCTGATCATCCAGCCAAAGGGAAAACCCTGTGCTGAGAATCTGCAGCAGAGAAGGGAGGTTAAAGAAATCTGTGAAAACTGCACTCTGGAGTGTAATATATCTTTGATACAACGTGCTTTGTGTGTATAAAACGCAGATTCAATAAACCGGGCTCTAGGGGACCTGACGGCAGTCAAAAAGTATACACCCCAGTGATAATGGAAGGGCTTGTCCTAGTCTTCCGCTGACGCTTAAGATATTTTTAAAAATAACTTCAACTGTGTTTAGATTCTAGTAGCTGTGTGAATATCCCAATCATCTATTTAATGAATATTATTTGATATTCAGCGTTTTGGATGTTATAGTGACTATATCAGAATGGAAACATTTCCCAATGTCCAACATCATTTAACTATTAGAATTTTAAAAGGCTAGTCACTTAGTACATACAATTGTGAGGACAGTTCAGAAAGACTATCCCTCCTTCTTGGTCCTGGTGTAATTTAGGGTTGCTATCTACAATTACACTGCTGTTATTTTTTTTTCCTGTTCAGGTTCTTTGGAGAATATGATGGTGAAGAGGTGACTGGGCCTGCAAAGGGTAAAATGGGACTCTTCATGATTTCCTTTCAGTGGATGTTCCAGAGTTTACAGCCAACTGTAGAGAAGGAGCTACCACCATCCCTACGAGTTTCTATCTAGGCTCTAGTTAGCTCTGATTAAGCTTACTGAATGGATCCTGGAAAGAGGTCTCTGAGATGTTGAGAGTCTATTCTGTTCTGGGATTCCTAATACAATGCCAGAACCTTGAAATTGATGGAAAGCCAGGGCAGGTTGGGCAGCATCAATATATTATACCCTCTTGGTTTATCCTCATGCTTAGCATGGATCAACATATGCAGATGCTCTGTTAATTCTGATATAAGCCCAGGAAGACTGGCTTATAATAGTCCATCCTGGAACTGATGAACCTAATAAGTACTCTTGTCAAGGAGGACGCATGGTGTCTTCTTACCACCTAGAGACAGAAGCCAGCAGGCAATCTGCCAATTGTTGGACTACTGACATATGTCAGTGATGACAATGGCATCACGAGTTAGACTTATTTCGAGATCTTACAGTTGTCTCCACACACTTCAGACAGCAGCTGCATAGCTTTTCTAGGAAGGATTGCTCCAGGAGAACTTGATCAGCTCTAGTCACAAATATTTTGAAGATTTGCCGAGAATCACTTATAAGAAAACTATTTCACATACATGAAAACTGGGTAATAAATAACTGCATCTGTGTTTGGTCCATTACTTTAAATAGCTTGTGTTGAAATAACCGTGGTGTCTAAGAACACCTTACACTCTTTCAGAGCTTGATCACTCTCAGACCTTACTCTTCTGTAGGAATTAATCTCTACAGTCCACAGAGAACTGTATTATTTTTGTGGTACTAGGATAACAGGGAATAGGGTTCTGATTCAAATGACCTAGAAGAATTACTTCCACAGTTATTTATATTCTTGAGATGCCAGTCATGGATGAACCAAATACACTGATGTCAAAAAGCCAAAGGTCCACTCATCCTTTCTCACAATAGCCTAACACTCTTCCTTCCATTGACTTTCACCACTGAAACTATCCAGTGTTGCTTGATAATGGATCAGTATGCTGGTAAAGATTACAGTCACTGCTGATGCAGAGTTAGTGGCTGAACTTGAAATGTACTGAGGACCAGCAACTTCCACATCAGTAAGAGTCGCAAGTAGTCGACACTTCTCAGGATCAGGCCCATACTTTTTATATATGGTGATGGTATCCACAGGGAAGAAGGCAGAATAACTGAGAATCCCTTTTCTATTGTAAATATTGCTTTGACTAGGCACCTGAGAAGTAAGATATGTAGCTTATTTTACAGAATCTTAGCTAAACAAATATTTTCTTTTTTCTCCCCCTTTCACTATGGTTATCTAGAAAGAGCATTAGGATTATGCCACCTAAGCATAAATCAAAACCCAGCTAATGAAAGCATTCTTGTTATATACTGTTTTTCTCCTCCTTTCTGTACAATCACTTCACACATTTGCTTTTCTCAACCAGAGACAAAATGACTGGATAGAATTCTTATTAGGAATAGCTCTGCAAATACTCAAGCTTCCTTTAGCTGTGAAGTCAGGCCTGTCTGCTTTTGGCCTCAAACAACAGTGGGGCAAAGATTTAACTTATCAATAAAAGTCAGATTTACCTAAGCACTCAGCAGCCTTTATTAAACAGGTTAGTTGCGATAATGGCTGCTGTGTGATAAGAAGTTTGAAAAATTCAGTTTAAAACTACAAGAGGATGAGAGGAGAAATATAGAAATTGAGATAGTAACTGATAAATGCCAATGCAGTCTAAACGAGAACACCTAACATTGCAAGGAACTGAGAATCCAAACTGCTAACACAGGAAATAAATCAGATTAAGAAATATCAGTTGGTGACTATACTGTACCTGAATACACTGAGATAGAAGACATTATAAGTGCAGAGCTGATTATGAAGATGCTTGGAACAGATAACCTCTGAAAACCCTTCATAACGTATCACAGAATGTTGTGTTCCTGGAAAGAACAAGTGGGTGAGGTAATGTCTTCTATTGGACCAACTTCTGTTGGTGAAATAGACAAGTTTTTGAGCTACACAGAATTCTTCTGGTTTGAAGAAGAGCTCTGTGTAGCTCAAAAGCTTCTCTCTTTCACCAATGGAAATTGGTCCAATAAAAGTTATTACCTCACCCACCTTGTATTGCTAATATCCTGGGACCAACATAGCTAAAACACTGCAAACAAAACATTCTTGGAAAGTCCATTCACCCCACTTACATATTACGCAATTCTTGCAATAAAGCACTAGGTTCTGAAATCATCATGTGATATCTGCCTTTTAACGTAAAAAAACACCATCTACACGGATTGTAATCCTAGTTCTTCTTCTGTACTAGAGTATGTTTCACGTGAGCTCTGGTGGATTCCACCACTTGAACATCTTTGGCTCCCAAATTTAGGGAGGCATAAAGATGGCTTAGAGTCACTTTTGCTTCCCCTTACACTCATCCTTGTGCTGCTGAGAATTAGTGTGATACACTTTGCACTGCATTATGTATTGTTAGTAAATAGTCAAAACGCCCCCAAAATGTACCAAAGCAAAGTTATCTTAAATTATTTTACCAGATTTAATGTATTAAGCAAGTGGGCTCCCTAAAGCAACTATTCGTTTTCAGAAGAGACAACTTATTTATGCTTAAGATACATACATAGCTGTTGAATATAGTGCAGTATCTAGACAAAATGAAAATTAGTCTACCAATACAAGGGATTTGTCCCAGCAGCAGTGTGCTGAGAAACAGAAGCTACAGTAAGTCACATATTTGAGTGTTAAAAATATGAATGATAAAAGAGCACAGCTAATTAAACATATTCTTCAAATAGTAACACTAAAACATATTTGGATGGAATGACAATGCTCAACACTCAATCTCTGTAGCTTCACTATCTCTTGCAAAACATATACACTGGACTGAAAATATCGATGAGTATCTCTTAGAATTTTCACTAAATGCTACATTTCCAATGTGTTCTGCAAAGATCATCTCTCCCATATAACTGGATTTAACACTTTTATGTGTAATGGTCAATTAATGAAAATCGACATGCCTCAAATGTGTGTATGTAAAATCGTCATCACTTCCTGATGGTTTTAATTTGACACTGGAGATAAAACAAAAATTTCAACTTCACTGTTACATTTTTTTAATATACAGATAATAAGAAATGGAGTTCTGCAACTGCTCTGCAACACTGATTTAGGGGGACGTGTTGGCACATCTTTATTTATTTTTTTAAATTCCTTCAAGTGAGCAAGATGTGTTATTCCACTTAATCTGTTACATCTGTGCAAATAACAGTGTCATTTTTATCTAAGATAAACTTCTGCACAGCATATTGAGGTTTACTAGTAATAGCTGAAATTTCTGTATTTAATCCCTAAAATTCTGACATGACTTAAAACAATTCTGCATTCACAGTACATTTGTGTAAACCAGTGACACTCAGACCTCATGGTTCAGGAGCCAAATTAGCGATCCATATTACCCAAAAGAGCCACGGCAATGTGAATTGTTTCATTTACTATTGTACCATTCATATTTAAACAGTATGATTGGAAATATTTAGTTTATATGAGTATATTTTTTTCACAACAAATAGGTTAATAACTTAGTGCAAGTTGATAACTTAAATGGCTAATCACATATTAAAAGCATCCTGATCAGTTAATAACTTAGATTGGTTAATAATTAAATCACATACGATTTTAATATCATGCGATGCAAAGTGCCGCAGGAGACACATTAAAAAGCCACTTGCGGCTCGCAAGTTGCAGAGGAGTATCGCTGGTTTAAACCATGTAGGCAGTTGCTACACATAAAAGTGCACAACTGGAAACACTTAGCAAATGGCAAAAGCCATGCAAACCACTGAGGATGAGGAATAAATAGGGGGTGGGAGTGGAGAGGAAAAGGGAAAGATGTAGTAAAGGAAAAACAACTGATGGATCCATGGAAGTGGTAAAAGAATAAGTGAACACCTCAAGATGGAGAGAGAAAAAAAGGACAGATACCTACCCCAACCTGTGCTATCTAGCTACCGACCTGTGGACTTATAGTATCACCAGTAGGCTCACCAAATGGATCACTGTTGGAAGAGGCCTGAGATCCATCAGGCTAGAACACAAGAACATAACACCTTTTTTCTCAACAACAGGAAGTGAAAAGGCAGTAAGAGGTTATTTTCATGCTAGGGACACACTCTATCACGTGCAGCTATTGTAGGTTTTAAAACACAAAGGGTAAGATCCTACAATTAATATGCTTTCAAAATTTGCATGGACTTCAAATGGGTGTTGCATACATAAAGGCCCTGATTTAATGCCCGTTGAAGTTGATAAAAGAGCTGCCCCTGACTTCAGTAGGTATTGGTTAGACCCAAAATGATGGCAGGCCCAGTCCCTGAAAGCAGATCTTGGACTAAATTCATAAGCAAATCTATGTGAATCAGAGAGCGTTTAATCTTGTGTAATTTATGCCTTCTTCTATCTCCTCTGCATGTAAATTACAGCAACTTGGGGCTTCTTCTAGCTTTTCTTTGACTTCAACTCAAACCCAATCACCAGGGCATTTTATGACATACAATCCCCATTTAGCCAACCCCTGACTTTGGCCCACTCAGTCTCACTAAGTGTAATGGAATCTTAATGGAGAAAAATCATACGCTAAAGGCCCACAAGTGAGGTATATAACAAGCAGAGCAACTAGCAGGAAAATGTAAGAATGCGTAATAAGCATGGGCCATATTGTTTTAACATATATACTCTTACACCTTCTTCTGCTTCCATGGCATGTATGTTACGCCAACCTGGAGTCCCTTACATATCCATAAGTGGTGTAAGTAGGTTTATGGATGTTTGAAGGTACATAACTTACACCACTTTACATATCATCTCTGAATTTAGCTCCTTAATATTAATACATACAATTGTAAATATCATGCTAGTGTTCGATAAATCAAACCCATACTTGGAAATGAACGTTCTCTGCAACTTCCCTTAAAAACATTCCACTAATCCTGTTGAAATATTTATTTGACATTTCCAGATCACTTTCAGTTACTCCCTGGTATTTTCTAGCTAGAAAAGTCTAGTTAGTATTAGGAGTTATGCTACTCACAGCCTCCTGCTCTTCACTTTTGCTTGGGCTTTCAAACCCCTCTTCGAAGAGGTCATCTGCAGTAGGGTCACTGGTATGAGACACTGATGATTTTGATGGAGAACTCTGTCTGGGAGCAGGGGTTGGAGCTAAACAAAGATGATGGCAATAATAATAGGAAATAAATTCATTAATTTGTTCAGATAGACAAACTATTCAAAATCTATTCATGCTTACAGCCCCCAATTTTATTATTCCGAAATTGCTTGTTTTCTGATTTTCTGAAAATTATAACAAAAATGTCACCAACTCCTTATTTTTACTCCATGCTTCAAATTCATCAACCCCAACATAAGAACACTCCACAAATCAGTGTTCGAATTCTGTAATCTGAAACAAACCAATTTAATGTAAAAGCCTATTTCCTCTTTCAGCCTTTTCAGAAACTAGGATGTTTGTTTTTAGCTGAGATGGACGTTGGGGGAGTTTTTGGCCAATAAGAAATTTCAATTGGAAGGGCTGTGAAGCACTGGAATGGGTTACCTAGGGAAGTAGTGGAATCTCCTCCAACCCCACAGTATAAGCACATTTATGTACCTAGAGTGAAATTCACTCCAGTACAGAGGGCCAGAATAAGGCCTATTCACCACTTGAGTCTCACTGAAATCTTCAAAAATATGGCTGGAGTGGGACTTAAAATGGCTCCCTTAAGGGATGAATTTCACCCTTACAGCATGAATATTTTCTCATCAACAGTTTTAATATTTCCAAACTAGTTTAAATGTGCTTAGTTTAGGCATATTTTGAAGAGCAGGCCTATTACTGTTCTATTAAAAATTAAATTTTAGCTTGCAATCTTTGAAGTTGTTGATTTCAATCACCTCTGTAATTTGTAACCTAAGTCATGTTTCCTTAGCTCCAGGATGCCACTAACAAGCTGGATCATGCATAAAGATACCAAGGTCATGTGTATTCCAACATAGTACACCAGAGAAAAGGGAAAAATTTGAGGAGATGGTGACATTTGAGGAAGAGACTGCAATTGGAAGGATTTGGGTACTTACGTGAATTTGTAGATGGCGTTGTAGAAGTCACAGGAGTCAAATTTAGTTGAGAGATGTCAAAGTCATCACAATCATCTGCATCCTGTGCCATCCCGACTTTGTTAAAATAGCTGGAGAAGGCCTCTGAGGTACAACTGAGGGAAGGCTGGTCTGGTTTTCGTGACGGCACTGGCGGAGGCTGAGCCATCTGGAAATCTTTGAACATTTCTTTTCCCATTTTCTGTTTGGGCCGGTCTGTCTGTGGACTTGATCTGGTAGAATCACTTGTGGGTGGAACAGTAGCTATGGGAGCAATGGTACCTTGAAACATGGCTGCTTGTAAAGGCATAACAGTTTGTGTTGGCATGAAGGCAGTTGGTTGGAACTGACCAGCTACAGATGGCCATGGTTGCTGAGCAGGAGAAAAAATACCAGGTTGGCCCCATGCTATTGGCTGTCCTCCCTGCATCACCTGAGCAACTGGAGGCTGAGCACTCATGGCCAATTGTTGTTGAACGAGTGGTTGCTGTCCCCAGAAGGAGGGCAGGACAGCTCCCATTGCAACATAACCTTAAAGAATAACAACAGGATTGTTTCAGCGCATGAATATGAACAGCAAGAGGATGTGGCACAGCAAACACTGTTAATCAGAAATAAACAGATTGTGTTAGGAGTCACAGGGACTTTTACCAATTTATATCACTTTCTAAAACATGTCAATCCTATGCTCTTGGCGTCTGTACAAACAGTTCAATAAAGAAAGCATAACTGGACTGACTTTAATAATAATCACCATCCCCACTCATTAGAACAAAAAAATTATTCCTCCCCCCCTCAAATCACATGAATTCTACCCCTTCTCATAATCTAGAAAGAAAAGGTACCATGTTGGAGTGCAGTTTTCCTTGAAAATCAGCTAACCTGGGTTTTGGTAGACCAAAGAGCAAAGTGAGTTCCAGAGCATCGGACTCCTCACAAAAAATGCTATCTTGTGTAACTCTACACCACTTCTACGCCAACTCCACAGTGAACAGGAGTCTGTTACAGCTCCACTAAAGAACTCAAGCTTGTTAGCTCATGCTATAGCAGCTCATGCTTTTTGCTCTGGAGGTCCCTGGTTCAATCCCTAATATGTTGGCCTAGATGGGAGCCATCAAATTTACCGTTCCAGTTCAAGCCAGGAGATGGTTAGCTCAGGGACCTGCTTGGACTGCAACTGCTACTGTATCTCATGATAATAGAGGTTTTCTCTGATAGGGGCAGGACTCAAACCATTAAGGGATTTGTAGAGGAAAACCAACATTTTAAATTGCACACAGAAAAGGACACAGTGCAGATTATGAAGCACATGGGCTCCTTCTGAGAAGCAACTCTAAGCAAAGGAATGGCTAAATTTCAAATAGTTCATGTTTCTTAGTGGTCTTCAGGCTTGGCCCCTAGTAGAGTACTTTGCAATAATCCTATCTGAAGGTTACAAAAGTATAGATAACTGAGGTAAGGTCTATAAAAGATAAAGGCATAATCTCGCCAAATGCAGATGAAAAAGCATGCTTGGCTACTTCAACACCCAGAAGCCACTAAGCATGCATACTGTGAATTAAAAAAACATACTGGAAAAATTAGAGGTATGTAGTACTGTATAATAGATGCTAAAAATCTGTACTGGGTAATAGCTTATAATGAAAACCCTCTAGCTAGGGGAAAGAGATGAAGATTAAAAACTGGAGTCATTAAAACATTCTAATTTTGATTTGACCCTGCTCAAACAAAACTTCCTTGTCAAACTAATGGGAATCTTGGCTGAGTATGGACTGTATGACTAGACCTTTTGTTTGTCATTTACAACTGAAAAGAAAAAAAAAAAGATGAATCCAACAGAGTTTTCAACTGTGTTTAATATAAAAGGATTTCTGAAACTCTGCCCTGAAACCCTATATTAAAGAAGAAACTAGGCGACATGCTTATGTTTTACTAATACAAAATGATGTTATATTAATACGAGACCCAAGTGCTCCATTAAAAATTTTAATTTATTTTTAATATTTTACAGTGTGGGATCTCTCTCTCCTCTTCTTTTTACTGGTATAGCAGTAGAAAAGAAACCTTTTCTTGACCTATTAGTTTTCCTTACCCTGCTTTTACCTTTTACTTTTGGTTTATTTCTGGGTTTACTGAAATGCAAACTGTAAAGGGGTAAAACAGCAAAACAAAAATCACAAGCAACAGATCTTGGAATCATTTAGCTAAGGATAACAATAACGGAGCTAAATACATATTTCAGCACATGGTTATGATGGGGAATGTGAAGTAGGACCCTCCACAACTTTGTCAGAGCAATTTCCCACGCCATAACCCCAAAACACTGCACTGTAGTTATGACCTTACTGACTAAGGGACACTGGAGGGTACTTCTTTGGAAGAAGTACATCTGAGTTACCCATAATCAGTTGACAAACAGGATCAAAGTGCTTATCTGGTTCTATTCCATGTTTCAGGTATGTTACTTTCAAGTGTCAACATAATAATGGAACATTGGTACAGTAAAAGATTTCTACTGTGTTACATTCCAGGACAGATGATGCAGTGCATTATAGCACTGAAGGTGTTAACCATTCAGAAAACTACCATTGAATGACTCAAGGCACTCCTTTTTCTCCTTCCCAAATGGGACTGAACGAGCTGTTTCTGCAGTGCTCCCAGCCCCTGGCAGCCCAGAGAGCAAGACCAGACGTCAAACCCACGTCTCCTGCATGTCAGTGCAGAATATTACATAAACTCTGAATTTTGAGCACTTTGAGGAACACAGCAAAGCCTAGCTGAAATGTCACACTTTGGCTACATGGAATAGCTTTAAAAATGGTCAAAAATTCTTCACTTTTCTTGCTGTGCCATCATTTATCGTATATAGTTCAGAAGTCCACTGTTATTACTGGAAATTCAAATCTAAATAACTTTCCCTCTCCTATTACAATAGCTTATAGGTACGTAAACTTGAACTTCCAGAGATTTTTTAGTCCCAGTTCTTTTTTTACTTCATCGGATGTTAGCAAACTCAGTATACTGAAGGTTCGACTTGGTACTGATTTGGATTTTCTTTTCCCTGAAGTACATTATTGTAAGACATTACTGAAAGTAAGTACATTGCTGTAAGACAGACTGTATTTTCACATTTCTATAGTGGATAACTTTCTAACCCTTATGTTTTGGATGTTGAGACATAAAACAGAACAGAAACCTGAGTTCCACAGTTTAGTTGAGCTAATATTTTCAAAATGACCAACCCTAAAATTAGTCTTTAAATAATCCTCTTGGGTTCTTACCTGAGGGTACAGCAGCTGTGCTGAAAGGTACAGAACCAAATGTGTCTGCAATAGCAGGAAGTGACTGGCATGAAGATGGGATAAAGGCATCACCTGGAGTTGCAGGAGTCTACAAAATGAGACAGGAAAAAAATACAACGGTGACATATCAGCAACTGTTTCTGCCATCAGGAACTGGCATGCACCGAGGTGCCACATCCCCTTTATCTCCCAAAAAAGAGAGCTGCAGTTGTAAAGAAGCAGCAAGAAAAAGATCATCAGCATCATAAGACAGAAAGACAACAGGAAAAGAGAAAAAATACAGAACTCATGGACCATGAAGAAAAAGAACAATATAACTTGCACAATCATACATCACGTGCACATTTCTGACAGCACCTGTTTCTTAAGAAATAAAAGTCTGTGATTTTGAGGCTTAATTAATTGAGGATTGATGTAAACAATAGACAGAAAATAACACAGAAAGGATTTTAAAACGGGGTGAAATCACTGTATTATGGAAGAATGATTAAATATTGCTCCAGTTCATCAGTAGGCCTAGAGCCAAAGTCCTGCATGTTAGAAGCCTGGTCCCATTGTTAAAGATAAGGATTAGGAGATGGGAGATCTGAACTCTCTTCCTAGATGTGCCACAAAATTCCTTCGTTACCTTAACTGCTCAGTGCCTCAGTTTCCCCATCTGGGAAAGGAGACTATTTATATTCCCCTATGTCACAATCTGTTCTGGGGCTTAAAAATGAACTGGAAAAATTCTCTATTTCTACTTTATAATTAAGACAGTTGTTTCAAAGGCTTCCATCTCCTTAGAATAACATACACATTTTTAATTTTTCCACTTGTTTTTAGGTCCTTCTTCCCTCTCTTAGCTGACGTACTTGCATATGATCTTTGGAGGGTCTTAAGAGAGATGTCATTCAAAGCTGTAATACATCTGATGCTCTCCATCCCAAACAACTGAGTTTTTGACAAAGTCCCACACAGCAGATGCCTCTGCTAAATGGAAGTGATGGGAGCTGCAGCTCAGGTTACAGCCCTGTATGACATCACCATTCAGATCTCTATTAAAAAAAAAAAGTTTGAGGCCATCTTTGCACATCACAGAGGAGCAGCATGATGGGGTGTCCATGCCACGCAAGACCTGAAGGGGATATGGTGGCTGAGTAGGTCAATTAACTGCACTGGCTGTATATGGAGGAGGAGCCAGGGAACGATGAGGATTAATTAAAAAGGAAGCTCAGCTGCACAGGAACAGGAGAGTAGCTCAGAGCAGAAGGGGGCTGCAAAGAGAGAGAGAGAGACTGCAGTCACTGTTAGGGTGACAGACGGCAAGGTAGGAGATAGCCCAGCGACACAGAGTAAGGGATAGGACTTGATTACTTGTTGTAGAGAGTCCCTGGGCTGGAACCCTGTGTAGAGGGCAGGCCTGAGTTTCCCTACCAGCCATGGGAGAAGTGGCACCATTAGAGCAGTGACAGAGAAGACTGCAAGGGACAGCGGGTCCTGAGAGACGCTGATGCATGTGATTTCCCTAGCAGGGGAAAACCACAGTGACCCTGATTGGAGGACTAAGCCATGAAGTGGGAGCAGTTGAGTCCTGAGAGAGCAAGACAGAGAGTGATGGAGTGCAACTGCAGGAAGAGGTATCAGCCTGGCAGAGTTAGTCCCCAGATGTGGTCAGAGGGAGATTTGCCAGCGCTGACTAGAGTACCCTGTGACAAGCAGTGATACAAGAAAAGGATTTTTCCCTTTTTGAATATGTTTGCTTCCCAGTTTTCCTTTATTTCACCACTGTTTGAAAAATCACTTTGCAATCCTTCCTACTGGAGTGCATGCTATTCACCATCCTGCATTTCTACACATGGCTACAGTAAACCTGCTTTTTACCAGCAAGGTAGAAAAAGACAGGGCAATTTTCCCTGGGTACTTACTGGGGGAGAGGTTACATCAGGAGGAGTGGACATGTCCCCAAAAAGCTCTAGTTGGGTAACAGCCTGCAAAGAGAAGAATATATCTGTATTTATCCTTTTAAGGAGAATCAAGAAAGAGGGTGTAGTAGACTGTAAATACATAATGAACTCATATCACCTATCCAAATTAAAGCTATTTATGCCTTGATTGTCCCCTCTGCTGGGGCTGGCTCACAAACCCAGAGGAGGCTTAAACATCTGCCCCTGGGAAACTCTGTTATGGGGGATCCACCACAGAAAGGGATAGGGCATAGAGAAAGCCACAATGGGGCTATATTATCTTTCCACTCCTAGCTTCACTGAGCACAGGGGATGTGTGTATGTACCATTGCCACCCAACCCTTCCACCATGGCCCCATCTCTGATCTCTCATGACCCAGACTACAACCTCTGTGGGGTCCAGGGGAAGTGGGTTGGATGTTGCTTTGGAGTTGGCTGAGATCCCGCTCCCCCATGAGATGAGCGTGGCCTGCATGCACCCTTGGGGATGAGTGGAGACACGATTAGGTCATTACAACTAGATAGCTCTAAATTAATTTCATGCTAGAAATGTTTTACCAGGGACTCCACTTTGGGTTTGGTTTTGAAATAGATCAGCCAAAGAGGTCTCTCTTACTTGGACCAGAAGGGGGAAAACCCCTTCATAACATATAGCAGTTTCCGTGGCTGCATGAGTAAAGTATTGACTGAAGCTCAGACTCAGCACTCACAGAGATGAATTTAGACTGGACAGAGCCACTAATCAGGGCTGGCTCCAGTCTGGGCGACTTTTTTTTTTTTTTAAGGGGCTTTGGCAGTTTGAGTGGCTTTTTTTTTTTTTTTTGCTTGGGGCGGCAAAAATGGTAGAGCTGGCCCTGCCACTAATGACATGGAAACCGAAGCAATTCTGAAGAAGCTTTGCTTTGACTGTGTCTTCTATGGTACAGAATCCAAAATAGTGTGAAACAGGTTCATAGTGATCAAGTATTTACATCTGCCACATAATATTAATGATTCCTCCTGCACTAAACTCCTAAGAAAGCATAATTTATTTAAGTATTTTGCTCAAAAAAATCTGCTTAAAGGTATTTAGGCACTGATCATAAGTGGAATCAGTTGCTGGAATACTATCCTCCCAAAATTAGTTGTATATTTAATTTTTAAAGAGATCTATCAAATTTTCCATTGTGTTGCACAAAGTCAGATTACTACGGTATCTGTGCAGTATGAATTATTGTCCCATTATGAAACAGTCTGGGAAAACAAGATGACATGGTACATCGATGAGCATTCAGAGTAGTGAAATTCAAACACAATTAATAGAGTTGGCTGAAATTGTTTAGGTGGGATATTTTTTTCTTTTTGTGAAATAAATTTGCTGGAAATGAAAATTGTTGTTTGTTTGTTTTTGATAAAAACATGAACCTTCCCAAACAAAAAATATGTGGTATTTAATTTTTTTTTCCATTGTAAAATTGTAAAATTCCTGTGAAAATTACCAAAAAAAAAAAAAAGGCAGGGGGAATTTTTGTTTCTTTAATTTTTTTTCCCATGGAAAATACTCACCATTTTCTGACTAGCTTTAACAATTAATTACTGGTCAAGATTCTGGAGTCAAACTGCCTTCCCCCATCAACCTTATCATTTAGACCAGGGATTCCTCCCCTTTCACTCAATCTCTGAAAAATATCAGGCTAAAAATCTTTATAGTTTCATTGTAAATTAATCTCTAGACCAGTGGTTCCCAAACTTGTTCTGCCGCTTGTGCAGGGAAAGGCTCTGGCAGGCCAGATTGGTTTGTTTACCTGTCGCGTCCACAGGTTCGGCCGATCGTGACTCCCACTGGCCGTGTTTCACTGTTCCAGGCCAATGGGAGCTGCTGGAAGCGGAGGCCAGTATGTCCCATGGCCCTTGCCGCTTCCAGCAGCTCCCGTTGGCCTGGAGCAGCGAACCACATAGTCATGTGAATGGGATTTACCCATGTACATGGGGAGAGGATTACCGTTTCATTTTTTAAGGCTGCACTTATTTTCTTGGGGGACATCTTTACTATCTGCTGAATTGGCGGGTAGTGTTCGATGTATCGGGGAATCGATTTATTGCGTCTCGTCTAGATGCGATAAATTGATCCCCGAATCGACGCCTGTACTCCACCTCCGCAGGAGGACTAAGTGGAGTAGACAGGGGAGCCGCGGCGGTCGACTCGCTGCCGTGAAGATGGCCAGGTAGGTCAAACTAAGACACTTCAACTTATGCGACTTCAGCTACACTATTTGTGTAGCTGATCTTAGTTCGAATGCCCTCGCTAGTGTAGCCCAGGCCTTTGGTAGTAATAGAAGAACTATAGAACTAGGCTCTCCAAGAGATGAAGCAGATCACTCTGGTACTGTGCACAAAATTGCTAGTCACTGAATCTTAGCAATGTCTAGAAAAGCCTGAATAATAATGATACTCCCAATTTAATCACTTCAGATGAAACTTCATGCCAAACAGGTGCCACCAATGGTTGCGGTGGTTGTGACAACAGCAAAGAGTCACTTCCTTCTAAGAACTCTGAATTGCTTGTTCAAGGTTGTCCCTGAAACTTCTGTCTCTGCATCACTATAAAGCTTCTGGCTAGAACCTCCCCCAGCCTCCTCTTGTCTGACTTTCTGCTAGCATTCTAAAGAAACTGTACATGTGCCTTCACAGATGAGACCATGTGGGTTTTCCCTGCCCACAGGGAAGGGTCCTCAAAGACTTCCTCTCTCATCATAAAGGAGAGAAAGGGGGAAGCAGAGCTGCCAGTGGCTGCAAGGGGTACCAGGTAGTGAGCCGTGTTCTGTACTACCCAGATTGTCAGTTTGGAGGGAAGAGTCTGTGTAGTGGGCAAGGGGCAGAAGGTTTGGTGGAACCCTTATGCCACAATTCATATTAACCTTGCCTGATGTAGAATAATCTACATTAATGAATCTACATTAGAATGAATCCAATTAATTCCCCATTAATCTGGCCTAATGCAGAATAAATATAACTGAGAATTTAACACAACGAATCTTTTTGAACTCAAGATTCCAGCATTTAGTTCAACAGTGGCAAGCCACATAACCTCTCTCTGACTGTCACTCTGTAAAATGGGTATAATGATACTTTCCAAAGTGCTTTAAGGTGTGTGCATCTGTGGAAATTCATCTCAGGTAAAGCTCCAATGAGCTCACGAGAGCCTCTCTGATATCACAGTGATGGGGACTATATAAACTGATTGCTGAATAGAGTAATATTGAGTTGCCATTAATGTTTATTCTAATAAGCCCTTCTTCATGGTGACCCCAGAAAAAGAGCAATATATCGACAGCAGGGTTAGTTTTGGCATGACTGCAACATTGTGTATAAGAGATGCTAGAAAGCTATGTCAGCAAATGTAAATTGTAATTTAGTGCGAAAATAACTTTCAAGGATACTTGCTAGAGAGGCTTAAACAGCAACACTTGAATCTGGATTTCAAATCCCTCAAAGTCTGGGATTGTTTGGATGAGGAGTTTTAGTTCTGGACCCTCAATAGGGCTAAATTCTCTACTGGTCTAAATGAGTACAGCTCCTTTCACATAAATGGAATTTCAGCCATTGGCAGAAATTCTGGCAGCTAATCTTTACATTTCATTGGTTTTAAACAGCTTCACTTTCTGGGTCACCACACAGATGAATTTGCCAACTATATCATTTCTTTTTAAATTATTCGTACTTATCATTAGCTACATTCTGGTGCAGCTAAACCCAAACTGAGCATTTTCAAATTGCACTAATTCTAGTGGTGATTTCATCTACATTTCCCTTTCACATTTTAGTGTCATAACCTTACCTGAGTGACTGTAATAAGATTTTCCTCAATGTTCAGCAATAAGTTTCCATTCTGCAGCTGTAAAGCATGATTTATGACAATGAAATGAATGATTTATGAAAATGACATGAGTTCTGAGTATGACAATGATAACCTCCATAATTATTGACTTCACTATGGAAATGAAAACTCTTTCAGTCTTGTAGCAAGCTGCTGTACTCACCTCAAAGATAACAAATCACATGTTTAACAATGGTGCATTTGAATGCTGATAACATCAAGTGCAACTATACACTACACTTGCTGTAGTACACTCTTGCACAAATGCCAGTTCCGTCATGAATAAGGCTACATCAGTACAGACATTAGAAACAGTTAATCTTTAAGGGATTAATAAATTTAGCTATAAAAATTTATTATGGTGCCTACTCCTGCGCCGATAGAAGTCAATGGGAATCTTTATTGGCTTTAATGGGGAAAGGAGTTGGCATTCTCAGCTAAATAATTTGATAATATACATGTGGGGTAAGAAAAGGCTCTAAAAGCAAATAATATATGCAGCAAAATGTCTATTTAACTAGGTAAAACTATGGCTTTTGAAAAGTGTATTTATAAGTTAATAAATGCATATCTAGGATTACAAATACCCTTTCTATAATGGGCAAAAGAATATTTTTTAAAATGCTGGTATTAATGAATCCAAGAAATCTAAATCTACAGGGTTGTGTGCAAATGTATATATAATGGAATATACTAAAAATCCCACTGTTAGCTGTAAATATAATATCTGATCCCCTGACTTAAATGTCATCAGAGGACTAAATCTCAGTGTGATAAACATAACTGTTTTAAAGTGGGAGGGGACAAACCAGAATGATTTTTGCAACATAATGAGAACTACAATAGCAAATGAATTAAAGTTTAATCTGTGATTCATTTAAGAGTGCAGAGGGCCAGAAGATGCCATTCCAGGAAACTGGAATAACAAAGGCCCAGGAAATGGGCTGACAGCGGAAGAGAGCAAGCAGTCCTGAGGAATTAGGAGTTGGATGTAGGGGAAACCCCAGAACGCTATTCCTTTAAGGGCTTAGGATCAGGAGCCCTGTTGTGTAGGATTGGACAGGACTCCCTTCTTTTCCAACCAATCGGGAGGAGCTCTCTGGAGGAGGGCAGTATATAGACTGCTTTCTCCTTCAGAATAGTGCAGACACTGGCAAGAGAAGGAGGTCAGAGCCAGAAGGCTAAACTCCAGGGAGAGACAGCCATGAGAAGCAACCCTGTGAAGAACAGACTGTGGTTGTGTGTGGATGGCAGAAGAACCAGAGATAAGTGTGATCTTTTGGGCTGCAGTGATTGACTTTATTGGTGGGGCAGTCTGGAAGTGTTTCTGGGCATTAAACAGGCCCCGAGTAGAAGGCAATAGAACTTCTAAGATGCTGTGGGGAGTTTGCCTGTGGCCCTGAAGGGGGAGCACACAGGGACAGCTGCTGCAAAGAGAATTCTGGTCATGAGGGACTGCTTAGGAAGTGGCAGCCCTGTTACCTGATGACAAACCCACCAGTCAGCAACTCACTGGAAGTTTAAAAATAGCTGGAAAGGGTGGTTCTCCTGTGTCTCTGGTAATAAAATTCTGGCAAAAAGCAATTCCAGAAGAAGAAAGTATGACATCTGATATATACAGGGCCCAATATTGTAGACTCTGTATGTGAGGAATTCCCACTGAAGTTAAGGGAAGCATGAAATCAGGCTTAGGCTATTAGCCCCAGAACCTCACTATAAATCCAGAAAGCATTTTTGATATAAAAATTGAAAGGCTTAGGCCGTGAATGAGGACCTCAGGCTTTAGCCAACAGATTATTTTTCTTGATTTTGACCATCACTTCACCTAGTCATCTCTACCAATTCTTTACAGGCTATACAGCTGTGGTAATTCAGAGTCAGATTTTGCCCTCAGCCATACTCCTGCATCTACACTGATTGCTCTGCAAAACCACTTGAAAAGTAACCATATCATAGCATGGAAGAAACATGTGTGCAGCACATAACAGACCATTACTAATAACTTGACTGTGCTACAGTGGGACGTCCCAGAAAATAGTTTGCCCATCATGTCACTGCACATCCCCAAGTGGCCAATTATCCTGCAACATTTGGACGGCATCCTCCATCAGTTCACGTTCAGCATCACTTACTGTTGAGGAGAGACGTCCAAAAGGAGAAATATTAGTGTCTATTAGAGCGTGGGATAGTGTTCAATAGCAACTTCTCTGGGGTTGCATTAGTGTATCTGAGGACAGAATGTGGCTTATTCAGTCTTTCTTTGGGTAGACGTTTCAATACAAAAGGATTTATCCTTATCAATGAAAGTAAACATCCTCTCCCACTCTCCCAGTAGACTGTACAAAAAAAAGAGAAATATGGAAAGATGCTTGGTTCCTTGATCTTTCCGTAGAATTCCTTTGTTTGTGGATCTCTCTGCGTCATAATGTAAAAGCTGCCTTTAATTACTGGAAAATGCATCTTGTCTTACATGAAAACACCACCACAGCTTATTCAGCAAGGAACACAAAAGTCAGTTGTAACTGCACAGAGGTGGGCAGTGGAAATAGCATTAATCCTTATATCTTGGTGGTATTAAACCTTATAATGAAAGCTGTGTCTTCCCATGTAGACATATGACATATGCTGTAGTCTTTTAAACATTAAATATTTAAATCTGGCTTCTTAAAGCAGGCTTTAAACCACTCCAGCTGGCAATGAAACGTCTTGTGACATTTTTCACGATTCAGTGGAAACAAGAGAGTGGAAGGTGTATTATTCAGGAGTTGGAAAATATTTGAGGAAAGCCTACAGACTTTTGACTATAGAGTTAAGCAAACTGTAGCTTTCAATACCTAAACACAAGAAAGTCACGTCTACACTTTATCCGTTGATCCAATAGGGGTTGGAAAAGTACTTTGTTGTGTTTCTTGAATTATTGCAAAGATAAGAGATTTACAACAGAAGAACTCTGCAGGGACCCCTGTATTCAGAGGTGGGTAAAACACCTTGCAGACCTTGCTATAGAAATAACAGGCTAGATACTCACCTATGGTTAATCAGCATAGCTCCACTGAATTCAATGGACATACGTGGATTTACAACTGCTGAGGACTTAACTGAACATTTTTGTACTTTGATTATGAAAGAAACTGGAACAGTGATGACTCAGAAATCATGGTATAGAAACTTCAAATGATGAAAGGAGAGGAAGTGGTCAAAAAGGACGAAAAGTGCATGGCAGCCTCATCTTATTCTCTAATATAGAGCTCAGTGGGTTAAAATGACAGAATAAAGTACTGTAGTAAGTATGGTAATTAACCAGTAAGGAAAGTAATTAACTTTTTATTTTTTCCTCCCTTCCTCTTAGCGGGCTCTTGAGAATGTCATGAGGACTCCAAAGAGCAGAATATCTGTCAGCTAATTCAAGCTGCATAGGTCTAGCATGTGTTCTTGATAAGCGGCCAAATGCTTGACACAGCTACTTGTTTGCAGGGTGGATGTTGAGTCTGAAGGCATCTCTCTGTACAAATTGTGATAAGGAACAGACCCTTTGGTTTGGACTAAATAATATAAAGTATTTCTTACATTGAACTGAAGTTGCTTGACTGCATTTCAGCTAACTTTGTATATAAAGTTCAGGAGACTGAACTGAGTGATGCAAGAAAGCCAGCAGGGCACTAGAAAAAAAGCAAAATGACATCTGGAGACCAAAAAGGCAATACATAGAGGACCAATTATTGGTAAGACAAGATAAAATTCTCAGTCCCCTGTTAAAAAGATGCTCTGCCTGAAAATGTCCCGTCAAAGAATTGAACTATTCACATTCACTCCTCCCTCGGCAGCTCTCCCCCGACCCGGGGAGCCATACAGGAGCTCCCCACCCCAGCTCACCTCTGCTTCAGCCCCTCCTCGAGCTCTGATTGGCGCCACAAGCCTGGGAGGCAGGAGATATGAAGCAGCGACGGCGTGTTTGGGGAGGAGGCGGAGTAGGGGTGAGCTGGGGCAGGGAGTTCCCCTGTGTGCCGCACCCCCCCTTACTTGCTGCAGGCAGCTCTCCCCGCACACCCCTGCCCCAGCTCCCTCTACGTAAATGCTGGCGGCAACCGGGGCAGCCGAAGATCCTGCTGCTGCGGTCGCCGCCGAAGAAAATGCCGCCCCCCAAATCCTAGTGCCCTAGGCGACCGGCTAGGTTGCCTAATAGGTTTCACTGGCCCTGGCCGAAGCCACGGGACCGGCAGACCTCCTGCAGGGATGCCGCCGAAGGTAGCCTGACTGCCGCTCTCACGGCAACCGGCAGGCCGATCCCCGGGACTTGCCGCCCCAGGCATGCGCTTGGTGCGCTGGTGCCTAGTGCCACCCCTGCCCTCTGCTCCTTTCTTAGTTCACCGTGGATTACTGTATTTAAATGGTGGTTAAAAATGTTTTTTGTAAGCAAATGGTATAGCAATAAATGAGGTATGGGGTAAGTTTAAGAGTAATTGACACAGTTGGTGGGTTATTTAAAGAAATGTTTGAGTATAATTATCCTCTCATTTGTTAGTATTTCATATAAAGTAGGCTTCCTCAGATAATCAAAACATGTGTATTGATTCCCGTAGGCTTATTTTATTCCATTTGATTTGAAGCTGAGTTAATTCTGAATTCCCTCTGTGCCTTAGGTGTTTATTCTTGATGGAAATGCAATTTGAAAGATTCTTTCTAGGTGTTTACCTCTGATAGATTCTAGTCAATCAGTCAAGAATCTGAAGTGGTGACTATTATATACAGTACCTAACAACTCCTTTGTTTTTAAGTTTTACTCTCTATTTTTTAAAAATTCCCCTTTAAGCTATTCTACACAGAGATCTTCCCACAAAGAACTAGTCTGAAACATTTATTTTATTTACCTGTTAGAAAATACAAATGGAACTATCAAGACATGTGCCTAAAATAACCCTGGCTATTTTGCATCATTACCCCTTCTCCAGCTTTCTTTTCTGACTCCTTGAGGCAGACTTTTTTCCCTTTGTTTGTACAGTAACTGGCCCAATGGCACAGTGACTGGCATTTGAACACTACTATCATTATTATTACAAACAGGAATGAGACCAAAACCTCATTTGAATGTGGGGCTTAGATCTGAATACCTTATCACATATTCACAATGGGCTAAACAACTCCTCAAATCTGAACATCCTGTAGTTGGGAGTGGCTTATGAATTTAGAAAGTGTATTAAAAATGAAGCAGGTTAAACCTGAAGAGATCTGACATTAAAGAAAGCCCATGTTAATTAACCTATGGGTCACCACAGAGTTTTTCTTGTATTCTGAGCAAAACAAAAACCACACAAATAGGATGCATCAGTGAACCTCAATATTTAGCATTTTAAACTGCTAAAATCAGTTTCTTCCTCCTCTTTTTGTATTATCAGAAGAATCCATTTTTCATGTAGAATGAGTAGTCACATCACAAATACACCTCTACGCTGCTATAATGTGGTTGTGGGGAGCCAAAAATCCCTACCGCATTATAGCTGAAACCCTGTTATACAGGGGTAGGAGCAGCAGGGCGCCAGCACTGATTTAAAGGGCCTGAGGTTCCCCGCAGCAGCCGGAGCCCTGGACCCTTTAAAGCACCGCCAAAGCCCTGCTGCTACCGCACTATATGCGAACCTGTGTTATATTGGGTCGCGTTATAGCAGGGTAGAGGTGTATTTAAAAAACAACTTGGCAAGCCCAGAAATGCCACTTAAGCAGTTAAACTAAATGTCACCACATTAGTCATGGTTTTGAGAGCTGACACAGCCTGCTTGCCATTGAAATTTATATTTAATATGTACTAACGGGTTGATATTCACACTCTAGAAAAATGTATGTCCTTCTTCTTTAAGTGCTGTGCTAACACCACCCCAGAGAGTTCCCTTTCACTTTACGCAGCCACTGGAATATAAAGAACATTTAAAATACAATATTTCTTACCACTACTATAGAACAACCTCTTTTTAGTTGTAGATTTATATACTGTTGCTACACTGGTGTATGTTTGAGAGTGTGCGCACATGCATATATGACAGACTTTAAATGCCAACAAACAAACTAGGTCTAATGTTTTGGTATATACCGTGGCAGATTCTGGCCTCTACCAGATTTCTGTTCAGCATAGGAAGGGGGTGGGATGGGGAGAGCGTGTAATGGAGCTGATTCTGGCTGCCTGAGTGTCTCAGGGCTAACCTCAGCCTCAGCTCTAATTCCATTTAGAGTTACAGTCCCCTTAATAGTCTATATGCCAGTGGAGCAGAGCTCTGCCATCTTCCCTCCCCCTACGCTGGGAATGGAAAACAGGTCAAGGGCCAGGACGCAGCACAAGCACCATAAGAGTATTTCCCGATGCCAGGGGAATTCTTGGCTGGACGATAGTATGTTTACAGCACCTGTATGGCATAAAGGAGCCACAGTGTCAGTTCTTCATCGACTTTAATCATAGACTTTAAGGTCAGAAGGGACTGTTATGATCATCTAGTCTGACCTTCTTGTGACTTTATTGTGAATACCATGACATTTGGTGGCTTTCTTAAGGTCTCAGCTGCTAGAGTCATGTGGTGATGTGAGAATCTCAATTTTTTTTATGGTAATAAAAGCTAAGCTACAAGCCTGTGTGGTTGCAGAGAAAAGTCTGGAAACATGAAATGAATCCAGTACCCTAAAGATTCAATCTCCCCTGCAAACCAGAGGTAAAAAAAAAAATAACCCCAAATTGATTCTTTTTAAAAACACAATTATTTTTAAACCACTCATGGTTTTTGAACTCTAGGGGTTAGCGGTACTGGAGCTATAACTGGGCTTGAGAATCAAGTCCTTTATTTATACCTACAATGTTGAATGTTGCATTGGGGTGATACTTTCCAAGCCCTGAAGTCCATGCATGTGTAAACATATATGATAAAAAATTGAGGCACCACATGTCTATACATAATAGTGTGGTGTTACCGGTGTATTGGCACTCATATGGGATGACCTGCACAAGTCTCCAATGGCTTCATTACTAAATAGTAATGCAATAAAATGTGTGTAACGCACGAAATTGTATGCTAATACCATTTACCATGCAACGTGTAATAGGTGTGGATCTGCCTTAATTTATGAATATTGCATGAGACCTATCTGTTGAGATGGACTGTATACCTACATTGGGTTAATGGAATGTTTATTATGCACCTCTACTGCTTTAATTCACTGGCAGTTCTTATGAGGAAGACGAGAAAGGTAAGAAAGAACAGCCTAGCATATACGTGAAAAGACAATTGGAAAGCTATTAGCTTTGAGGATCCTGCATCCTGTCCCCAAGGAAGCTGCAAGACTTGTTTGGCCCATGGTGCGAACGAACAGACCAAAGGGCTATAAACAGTTAGGTCGTGTCTACACTGCACTTTCATCGTTAAAACTTTTGTCGCTCAGGGGTGTGAAAAAAACACTGGCCAAATGACAAAAGTTTTAGCGATGAAAAGCACTGGTGTGGACAGTGCTTAGAAGGTAGGAGCCCCTCTTCCGACGACTAAGTTACCGCCTCTTGGTGGGGGTGGTTTTATTTTGTCACTGGGAGAGCTCTCTCTACTTCTAATTTTATGTTTCTTTGTATTGGAGTTTTTTCAGAGGCTAATGCAGTGAAAATTCCATCTAGCTTCCATAATGCAGAAACTGGATGGACGTTTGTGAATCTGCCTTTAAAATTATCTGAATGCACAGACATTACAATGCCTCAGACATCATCATCATTTAATCCTGGAGCATCTGTACAAACAAAGGGAGCACTACAGGATCACCCTTCACTCCTGTCCATGGCTAGTTCCTCCAGTAAGCCCAGCCAGGTCATGTCCTGGCATACAATGTCCTATAACATAATCAGTGATCAGCCTCTAGGTCAAACGAACCTTGGTTGTGTTCACTTTATTTTCTTTGGCATCCTATCATCTTCTACGGTATCTCCACCATTATAATCTGTCTGATTGTAGCCAATCCTCTACCCTGATTTCACTTGCTATTCTCCTTCTAACTTCATTTGTTTCAAAATCATTTCACTTGATAGCTGCCATCTTCTGAAGAACTCTTATCTCTACTGCCTCCAGCCTTCTGTTGTCACTTTCATTTAATGCAGCTGCTTCCAGCCCACAGAGTGTTAATACCCTAGTTTGATACATTTTCATTTTGGTACCAAACATGTTCTTATCAGTCCATAATTTCTTCACTTTCTGTGCAGCAGTTGTAGCTAAGGCACACCTCCTTTTAACCTCAGCCTTGATGGTAGAGCCATCCCTTGGGTAGGGCAAATTGGGGAGACCACTCTGGGCCCCATTGACTGGTGCGACTGGCTGTCGCAGTCGGTCCCAGGAGACATAGGTGATGGAACCGTTGGCACTAATCAAGCTTCCTAGGTAAATAAGGTTCTACTTCTTCTACTACTTCACTGCTGCTGCTGCATTTCAGCACGTTATCTATTGTCTCTTTTCCAAGATACAATAAACTCTAAGGATAAAGTGGTATAAGTTCAATCTTCCAAGGTTGCAAGGTGTATAAACATTAATTCAAACACCGTCTGCCAGTTGTACAACGTCACTTGCATGAACTAAGGAGCTTAACTCTAGATCATCCAATGTCATACCCTCCAATTTATCTAGCACACTTATTGTCCAGCTTAAAAACATAAAGAAAAGTGATAGTGATCCACAGAATCACCCCATCATATAGCACTTTATTATTAACTTTTGCCATGATCACCACTAAAGGACCTGGCATGATCTATAATGGTCATCTGTTATATGTTGCTGTTACGATGTTAATAGGGGTATGGCTGGCAAACTATGTTAATCAGAAACAGTTACTATACGGGGAGAATTTTTTAAAGCATGAACAACTTAGCCATTCAATTAAAAATGAAAAAGTCAATGGAACTGATTCTCATCTCATCTGTATCAATGTCAATGGAATTAGCATGAAACTGGAATCAGGTCCATTGTATCAAGGGGAACTAATCTCTCTTTTGGGCACACATCCTGCAGAATTCCATGTTAAAGAAGAAAGCTAGGCAAGCCCAGTGACAGTGAACTGCAGTGTAAATATAAGTGCAAAATCAGCCCTTCCTTCCTTTCAGGCTGTTTCCACATCACCAGATCTGTTTCTGAGCTCTCTGTTTCCTTGCTGGTTCCCTGCTGTACATGTGCTACAAGCAATGAAGGCACAGAGACTGATCAAAGGGAGTGCTGCTGAGACACACTTGAAGGTGTATGAGTAGTATCCCCATGCTGAATGCCTAAATGGAAAGTCACTGAAAGCACTAAGCTGGGAAATAAAACTTGGTGACAAAGAGCACAATATGACACTGCCATCTTAATGCTAGTGCTGTGTGGTCCTAATTATGGAGGATGCAGTCAGATCTTTGCCAGCCTCACTGTTCCTCTATTGTGTTAAATATACCACTTTGGGCAGAAATATATCTGATTTGGTGAAGTTAAAATTACAATTCTGTGAGATAAATCGCACTTGCTTGGAGGTTTATAGAAAGCGAAGACAAATGAGGGCACAAGAATAGCTGAAGGAAATTCATTTGCAGATTTTAAGGGTACATCTTTTGCAATATTTGTCCAACACTACTCCCAGGTAACTTCAACACAGGTTTCAAAGAATGAGTGCTCAGACCAGGACCGGCGCTAGGGTTTCTCACGCCCTAGGCGCATGGCCATTTCGCCGCCTCCCGCGCTGATCCCACGGCTCCGGTGGAGCTACCGCTGTCATTCCTGTGGAGGGTCCTTTGGTCCGTGGCTCTGGTGGAGCTGCCGCAGGCATGCCTGCGGGCAGTCCACCGGAGCCGAGCGAGCAGCCAACCGTCCGCAGGCATGACTGCGGCAGCTCCACAGGAGCCATGGACCAAAGGACCCTCCGCAGGAATGACTGCGGCAGCTCCACCAGAGCCGCCTGTCACCCTCCCAGCAAAATGCCGCCCCCCGAATAATCCTGGCGCCCTAGGCGATTGCCTAGGCTGCCTAAATGGTAGCGCCGGCCCTGGCTCAGACACATTTGGTGCAAGGAAGAGATGAATCTTTACAAACCTTCTGAAATCTTTAATAAGTATCATTAGAAAAATCATAGGACTAAAGCTGAGAGAGAGGAGCTGTAACCCAATTTATCTAGAGAAGCCAGATTAGAGAACCAAGAGTGAATATGACTGCTAGTGTCTGTGTAGATTATCAGTGGAGCTCATTAGTCTGCTGTAGTTAGGGATCTGTGAATGTAAAGAGCAGGTATAGAAATGTTGACAGACCTTTGACTACAAGCCTGTGACTGGGAATCACCCTGACATTTATATTTATCAACACACTTATTTTAGTGCCTCTTGGTGCACTATTCAATGCATGTGTTTACTTCACAGCATATTCAAGGTGAGGCACGTGACCAGACAAGGGCAGAAGAGGGGAAATGTTTTAGAATGAAAATAATTTTTACAAGGTCTGGGTAAGCTGAGGAAGGATCTAGCTTTAGCAAAGATTATATATAAGCAAAGAGCTCAAACATATTGAAATGTCAAAATCTACAGTGTCAACGTAATCTTTCAATCTTGTGTTCTGGGATAATAGAGGGTATCTGACATGGATTCTAAACTCTAAATTAGATAGTAAATTCTACAGGACAGGAGCTGTGACTTTCTAAGTGCCTCGCACTACTCAGGCCCGATTAGGGTCTTCAGGCAATATTAGTGATAATGCTGCTTTCTAATGGTACTTATCTCTGAAAGTAAAAACTGTGTTTCTTAGAAAATAACAGATCCATATACTCAAAACTTTACTTTAAATCCTCTAAAAGGAATGCCAGCGTTCTTCGGTTTTGTATTAATTGTTTCTCTAGGACACATTTGAAATTCAGAAATTACTCTATTTTTTTTTTTTTTTTTTTGGTCATTTTTTTTTTTTTTTTTTTTTTTTTTTTTTTTTTTTTACTGTCACTACTTTAAAATCCATTCAACTGTACAACTATGAATTTTATACATAGCCAGATATAATTTTGAAGGCTGGAGAACTCAGGAAAAGTATCTTGTGAAATAACCTTGTAATTGAACAAACTTCTAAGAACTCTTTCTTTGACCTCAATAACTAACATTGCCCAGTAAAGCAGGTTTGTGAACAGTGAGATAAGAAAACAGCATCATTTATAATGATGCTTTTTCTATCCAAAACTTTATCACATATCTCCAGAACATATACTCGACATGAACAGGAAAACAGAGAAAGATTACTAAATAGAGATATGCTAACGCTTACAGGATTTTGAGAATGAATGTTGGAGATGGGGAATTTATGGCTTATGGACACATTCAGGGTCTGATCTTGCAAACTTAATTGTGCTGTCCCATTGACGCCAAGGGGATTACTCATATGAGTAAAGATATGCAGGATGGGGCTCTCGGTAGGTAACAAATATAGCAGTCAGAGGCTGCTCAAGACAATCTACCACTCTAGGCAGAACATTAGTGTGTCCTCTCTCTCCTACCACACAGCATGAACCCTGTGTGCATTAATAGTTCCTTTACTTAGGGGCCAGTTAGGGCCCAGTGGTCAGGAGGTGAAGCTTCCAGCAGGAGTAAGCCCCCCCAAGAAAGTCTGGTCCACAGGGACTGAACTGTGGTGCTAAACCTGGCTGGGCGGGAAGTGCCCTCCCCCATCTTCTTGGGATCTGGTAAAAAGGTTTAAGGGACCTAAGTGACTCCTGTAAAACTGCACCCACATTTCAAAAGGGATGCCCATGCAGACAGGAGTGACTCCCTGTGATATTCTGACCCTGCCACCTAGGTCAGTTCCCCTTTTGGGATGAGAGAATAGTATATATAGCAGTGTGCTCTTTTGTAAACAAGCTTCTCCAGGAAGACTTCCACTGGGGTCCTCCACCCTAAGAGGCCCGCAGCCCTGCCCAGCCCCACACCAGGGATCTATCCCCATGAGGACCACGTGCTGGGGCTCATGGCATGGGGCTCCACATACCCCGCCATCCCATGTGAACCCCTCTGGGTGTCAATCCAAAGTGCACCCTAGGGTGCACAGGAAGATGCATCAGGTTGGAGGGTCCCTGACATAAGGCTGGGGGAAGAGGGGCATGCAATACATGGGTGGAACAATGGGAGAATAATAAAGAGGGACCGGAGTCTGGACATGGGGTGGGGATGGAGACCAGGACACAGACTGGAGTCTGGACAGAAGGGGTAGAAGGATGAGGATATGGGAGCAGATGAATGGGCGGGGGTTAAAAAAAAGGGCAGGGAGCAGATAATGGGAAAGATAGGGTGGGGGACAGGAAACAAGGGGCAGGACACTCGAGAAGGGAGCCAGTGGCATGGTGGGCAGGACCCTGAGGGATAGGAAGGTTGGGGAAGGGGAAGATGAAACGGGAGGTAGGCTAAAACACAGGTGAAATAGGCGGAGGCAGAAAGGCTAGGGTGGGAGCATTAGGACACATGGGGAAGATGAGGGCAGGACTATGGCGGGGCAAGGGCTAATGGAATTGGAGTGGGGCATAGGGATAGGTGAGGGTCCGAAGGACTAGGCCAGGGGCCAGATGTGGGACAAGAGATGCCACCTATCTGGTTGCCCACCCCAGGGATGCCACGTTCTCAGGCTCTTCCAGGGACAGGCCACTGGCGGCTGGGCCATCAGGGTGCACACCAGCTGCACGTTGCTGACGTACATAGTTTATTAATGAGCTTTGATCTAGCCCTTTTTCAAAGAGGACTAGATTAAGAAACTGTTAATGCACTTTAGGGTGCATGTGGATAGTTGGTACATGCCATCATAGGCTAGTTGGTACATGCCATCATAGGCTAGCGAATGTAGATCACACCTCAGCTTGCCATGAACCTGTCGCCTTAGGCAACTGACTAATTTGCCTATGCCTAGAGCGGCTCCTGATAGCAGTTAATTCATGCCATTGCTACTAAGGTCGTGTCACTGTTTCCAGTGAATGTTTTCCATAAGAAACATTAAACACCATTTTAGGTATAAAACTAAAGATGTGCCAAAAATAAAACTACATCTGAATACTCTCGAACTGGGGGATGTGAACCTTTGTTCACAATTTGTCAATGATCCATAATTTGGATTTATAATGGGCTGATCTAAACACCCTCATTTTCAGGTTGCTGGAAATCGAGATCTGAGTCCGGAAACGGAGTTTCTGGCTTGAGCCCCGGTCTAGCTAAAGACCTTCCTCAAATAAGGCAAGTGAAATCTTCCCAGTAATCTACATTTTCAGAGTAAACCGGACTTTGAAATCTTTCCCTCTTCCATTGTGTAGCAGTAATTTTATCTTGTATGACATCTGTGCTAACTTTGTCAATGATGATTATAATTTCCTTATGGTACAATGCTTAATCAAAAGGAAATACCGACAAATGTTCAAAATAGATGTAATCCAATTATACACTATCTCAGTCAAGTTTTTAAGATAAAAAAACCTCAACCACTTGGACTGTGAACAGAAACTCATATGTCATTAAAAAAAAATTAGAACGATTGTCCAAAGTACTACTAACATCTATTTTGTACCCTAATCATCATATTGTAACAACTGCATTACAGAATGGTTATTGAAAGACTTCCAACTCAGTTACTGCTCTCACAATGGGATATAAACTGACTGCACTGATTATAGCACCTTTGAGAAACTAAACATAGCTCACACTGGAAAACCGTCCCTGGGAGGGAAGTGTAGATAAGCTATGGGTGTAGACAATGGCAACAGCAAGAAAGGGGAAAACACTAAATCAAGGTGACTGTGAATGGCCAATGTACATGTGCTGTGTCTCTCCAAACAGAAATGCTAGAAGTAACAATAAATATGTCTTATGTACAGTTTGTAAAGAAATTGCAATTATTAGTCTGAAAATTAGAGCCAATAGTAAATGCTTCTTTTATAAATAGTAATCATTTGTGATTTTTCTCTTACTTCTTCCAAAAATCAAAATGACTTGAACAAGGTTAAGTTTTCAGTTTCTCAATTTGTCATATATTCAAATTGAGAAGAAGGGTGGCATTTTATAAATCTTGGCCCTTTATGTTTCCTCCCACTGAAGATTCTGCCAAGATTTACAAATTTTATTCTATTCCAGAAAAAATGAGGGCAAAAAAGCTGCTTTTAATTTCCCAGATTGCTCCTCAATTAGTATGTCTTATCTTGACTTACACTACTAATACCTGGATTTTCAAACTGGAAGGCATATGTTTAAAAAAATACTCCTCTTTTAACCCTGCCATTCTGTAAAATCCACAAAAATAAAACTCTTTAAAAGAAAATACCAACCTCTTTGTTACAGAGAGTCAAAGAACTCAATTTATTGAGTGAGCACTTTGAGGACCATGCTTGCTAAGGTAAGATCTATTGGTTTAAGGTAAAGTCTATTTGCCAACCAAAGTAACTTTCATATCAACCCTTGGTGTATGGGCTATTTTCCTGGTAGCTAGCACCTGGGAACCTGCTAATTTATTAGATTTTGCTGTGGACAGAAAGAGGCTTCTGGATACTAGGAGACATAGCAAGTTTGAACTTGTCAGTGGATTAGGTCCCACCTCTTTCCCTCCTTTTAGGGGCATCTATTTCCTAATGTGATCCAACTTCTGCTGCATCTAGTTCTCAGTCTATCACATGTAGGTCCAGAGTGTTCCAACATTCTTGGGAAGGAAAATATGGAGGCAAAAAGGGTGAAGGAAGACCCTTGTTTGTTTGCGGAAGTCTAAACTGGGAGGGATGCAGAGCTCCAAGTATTAACTCCCCAAGTCCAGTCTATGGAGACCTGGTACACATCACATATATAGTACGAGGTTCACCCAAACTTTGCCTAACTATGGCACTACGGTCAGCTTACTAAGAGAGCAAGAGTTGTAAGAATGAAACCAAGAGCATGACAGCTGCTCTTAACTCTAATATAGAGGTAGAGGCCCCAGCGACTACAAATCCCATGTGTGCTACATCTGCTCTTGACAGAAAAATGATATGCATTTGGAAAGAGATTGCCTTTGATTGCTGTCCATTCCTGCTGCAAAGGAAAAGTGTTCTGTTTCTATAGACTGAAAAGGAAAGGGAACACTCAATTCCCAAAAGGGCTTTCAGGAGCGAAGCCTTCCCGAGTTCCTTATGTTCTTTATGTTTTAGCCTTCAGCAAATTAATACAGGCAAGTTCTACCACTAAAAAAAGTGTCCCTGTGTGCCTAAATCAGACACAGATCACCTGGGTCTTCTGGTATATAATGAATTTTAGAGGTAAAGGTAATTTTGGCACAAAGAATTCTAGAGATTTATGTAATAAGCACAGTCATAAATTACAAAACTGATGGCAAGCATCTCAGTGACAAAGAGTCTTATTTAAATTTCCCCTTGGATCCAGTTGGATCACCAGATATTGGGACCCATGTAGACTGTGCCTTCGTACTCAAGGTAACGGCAACCATAGGCCATAATGTAAACATAATATTTAGTATTTTCATGGTACTTCTAATCTTCAAAGCAGTTACAAATATTAACTAATTATTTTTAATTCATTACGAATATCTTTTATTGAGTAGAACTTCATGAGCTGCAGGAAACTCATAGCTGCTGTGTTAACTTCTGAAATAATGTATGTACTGTATTAACATCTTTCTCTTTCCTTTCAAATGCTACTAGCTAAGGGCAAAATCTTGATGAGGGCTTGGCCATTGACATCAATGATATCCTGATCTGGCCCTCTGTTTCAAATCCTGAGTCCTATTTAGGAAGATGACCTTTATGATGACCATGAGTTTCTGCCCCATGGTTTAAGGGAGTAAAATTCTACTCTTTTACCATACAAAGCTCCCATTGGTGCCTTGTGGAAAAGTCATACAGAATGTAATAGGGAATAATTTTTTACAATCATGCTATAGAATTTAATAGAGAATTACATCCCTGCTACAGAAATATACACAATGGTTCAAAAAGGCAATAAAATAGGACATCACTCTATTAAATTCAACAGGTTTTGGGGGTAATTTCTATAGAATCTGATTGGTTTAATCCCAATTAAAATTTACAGGACTTTCCTATAGGATCTGCATAGTTAATTATAGCAATGTTAGTCCTGTGTAGCTACAGGAAAAGCACAGTCATGATCTGATTTGTAGGTATAATTAAGAAACATGTCAGAACACAGTGGGGACGAATTCTCTGCTGCTTCACATGTTATATGGTTATTTACACCAGTGCAAAATGAATGCACAAGACTACCATGTCAGACCTTCTCTCTTCCTTTTGCAAAGGTGTAAGTGAATGAACCATGTGTGATGCTGTGGAAAATCAGGCCTGTGGGCCTCAATAAGATGAATGAAAAAAAAGACACTTAAGATCTAGCTAAATTTTCTGTGGGGTTTCCACAATGTGGAAGTACTTTAATCATGGATAACATGTATGATTTGTAATAGCCATCCAATGGACCTAACACATGGCCCTAGCAAAATAAACGTGACCTCCAATGGCATGACAAAATAATTGTGCCAAACAAGGACAAGATTTTTGCCCCATTTCAACCAGCTGCACACACTGGCAGACTACAATGAGTGCAGATGCTTTCTAGGATGCTATCTGTCTACTTCTGAATCCAAAGTACAGGAAAAACAAATGTAAGTAGACTAAAGACATGACAGTGCAGTGTAACCCATCAAATGCAAGTAGCATATGGTAAGATACACATTGCTGGAGGTCACCTAGCAACAATGCAAGGAAACCTGTACAGTATGACACAAGGCTGATGACACAGGTCACAAAGGGGATGGTAACAAACCACTCTAGTGTAGAGAGGCTGTTACAATAATGGCCTTTTGCTACAGTGTGAGTCTCACCACTGAAGACACCTGACAGCTACATCTCACCTTCAGTGCTGAAACTATACCGGGTTTAGAGTTTCCATTACACACCAGTATTACCATTAGACCGAACAGCAGTAAATTCACAGCGAGTGCATGCTGTCAATGCATACTGCCCACAGTGCACACAAGTACATCAGTCTACAGAAACCACTGACAGAATTTCTAATCTATGGAAGTACATAGTATGCATCCATTTCTTTCTTTAAAAAGATTCCCATCCACCAAAAATGTGTCATACCCAGTATGTGAGGCAGTTGGCAATCAGGCGCTGAATCTTTATATGGCAGTAAGATGAGCTGTTTGAAAGCCTTCATAAAATTGTAAGCAGATAGTTTAGACACGTTGATGAGAAAAGTAGGTTTTATTGTGACTTGACTGACAGGCTTAGTGAAGGGTATTTACAGTTTGACTCTTGTTACTAAAAACACCATGACAGGTAAAACCTGACATGTATGTATAACGGGAAGACTGTGGAAAATTATGACAAAAGGAGCTCATTAAACAGCTAGTACTTTTAGATTGGCTAATTTCAAATGCTGAGCCACAATTTCTGAGTAGCGTACACCAAACTTAAAAAAACATACCATTTGGGGAAAGCCTGATTTGCCTGACGTCCATTCTAAATAGGTTTGTTTGGAGAAGGAAGCAGGGAGAGAACAGGGAATACCACACCATGCACCACAACATGGGGGCAAGGTCACAGCGGTCTTAGGAAGGAAGTTGAAAGCTCTGAATAAGGAAAGGAATATTTAAAGAGGTAAGAGACATGTCTGGGAATGGGGATCTATCAGGGGGCAGGAGGAGCTGCTGGAAAGGGAAAGCAGCAAAGAACTGGAGAGAGAGCACAGGAAACCGAATCCCAGTGCTTTGCATTTATAAAGAAATCTCTGCTCAGGATGTCTGAGAGGGAAACTGGGCTATTGACCACTGCACAGAGCTGGCTACAGGGAGATCTGCATTCGGTTAACAGCAAGGCATTCCTTCTGACTTACTGCGTGAGCTTGGGCAAGTCACCTCACATCTCTGTGCCTTTCTTTCATCATCCATAAATTGGGGCTAATGATACTTACCTCACATGCATACCACAGGACACTACACAAGCACAAAGCATTATAATATTCTTGTCTCAAAGCTATACATACAACCTAATGAATTAATTTTTATAACACAACTGTGAAGGAGAGTAGATATCATCACAATTCTCCTACAGATGGGAAGACAGATAATACAGAGGGGCTAAGGGCATTTTTTTTCAAAAATGTCCAAGTGACTTAGGAGCCTACATCCCATTTCCAAAACACTTGGGAGCCAAGTCTCACTGAAAGACAGTGTAGACTTCTATGTGTAACCTCCTGGGTGTGGTGTTCTGTCCCATCTAGTGGTGACGAGAGAGAAAGAGAGATTAATGAATCTGCTCTACAGTCTTAGCTAACAGGCCTATGGCTTTTAACTCATGCAGTAGAGGCTCGTGCACTAACCTCCAGAGGTACCACGTTCAATCCTGCCCACCAACAATGGGGGTCTGTCTGTGTTACATATATATGCTGACATCACTTTTGAAAACTGGAGTAGGCTTCTAAATCACTTAGTGTTACCATAAGTAACTTGAATAAGGTTACACATTGTTCCTTGAGGCAAAGCTGCAAACAAAACCATGGTTTTGATTTTCAATCCCCTGATCCAACAATTGTTGCCTTCTGGATCAATAACCACATGAGACAAAATACTTGGACTTTTGTTCATATTGGTCAGTCCATCCATTTGAGCTCAGGTGAAATCTGCTGCATTTTTATGGAAGACTGTTTATACAAGTAAGAGGAGGGAATTCACAATCCCAAATTTCTATTAGAAACTAGAAAAAGCTTTCCCTTTATTTCAGCCTTTCAGAAATTAATTGAAGCAAGATCTACCAATAAAGAAAGTGTCCTTGTATGTCTAAATCAGGTAGAGGTAGCTGGGTAATTTGAGCACAAACTGAATTTTAGAGGTTTATGTAATAGGGACAGCTATAAATTGACAAATAAAATCATGGCAAGCATCTCAATGACAAAGTTTGTTGCATGCAGAAGGATGAGTAATAAAACCTGATGTGTAGTGGAATATTACACAGATTTTAATAGCGGCTTTATTTTTTTATTTTATAAACCAATAGAAAGGTGAAACACAGTCCCGGATACTTATTTCTTAGTCAATGCCTCCATTTTCTTTTTCTTTTCCATTTTATATTGAAGAGCATTCTGACACTGTGTTTCTCAGGTCCAATTATTTTGAGTTTTGCTGAGAAGGGGCCAAAATGAAAGTTAATAACAAACTTCATGGAGTTGAGAGCAGCAATATGTCATTATGGGCTGAAGTTGGAGCCGAACATCTAAACAAAATCCACGGCGGTCTTACTGTACAAGCGTTTGCAAACACTTTAGTGAGAATACTGTACTGTCTTTCATACTGCAGGAACCCTAAGCAGAGTCCAATATACAAAGTCAGTCTGAAATGTCATCAAGCCCTCCCCCCGACGACACTTTTTTTTTCTAATTAGAAATGTACACAGAAAATTCTAACACTGGACTCTGAGGCGTTTATAACTATTCCTTGCCCACAACAATCTTAATTAAGTATGCAACAAGAATTGTTTTACTATAATTAGCCTAGCAACAAGAGGATCTCCCATAGTGGATAATTACAAACTGTATACAGAGGGCTTTATTTCTTTGTTTGATTGTGTGTGACAACCTAGCTCCCTCCATCCTCTTCACTTCCCATCTTGCTCTTTGTGCTCAGCCCAAGCTGTACCATGTACATTTTTGTACTGCACTCTCTTGCCCCTGGACAAGAGACATGCTTACACTTAGAATCCTTTTCCTGACCTTCCATCTTTGTTCCTCCGCACTCTTCTGTAAATCCTTCCTCAAAACACACTTTCCCCATGAAGCCTACTAGTCTAAATTGCCTCTCAACTTACCTTTAAGCGTAAAACACAAAACCAGCCCAAACCTGTGCAACCCTCAAGATGCATGCCTCACTAACCTCAGCCCGTGCATAATGTTATCACTGAAGCCCCTGTCCTTCCACTCTCCTTACCCTAATATAAAAAGGGCTAGTGACAAAGGGTAAGGCTAGGGGGTCAATTCTCCACTGCCTTGCACTGTGTGCATCTATGGAGAGTAAAAGCAAAATGATAACAGTCTGATTGGGTAGCAATTGACACGCACTTTACACAAGTGCAAAAACCCACACAAAGAACAAGGCAAAGGAGGGTTGACCCAGCAGTCTTTATTAGATCCGGTCTACGCTGGGGGTGGGATCAATCTAAGATACGCAACTTCAGCTACGAGAATAGCGTAGCTGAACTCGATGTATCTTAGATCGACTTAGATTGACTTACTTCGCATACTTGCAGCGTGGGATCAACGGCCGCCACTCCCCTGTCGACTCCGCTTCCACCTCTCACCCTGGTGGAGTTTTGGAGTCGACGGGGAGCGCGTTCAGGGATCGATGTATTGCATCTAGACGAGACGCGATACATCGATCCCTAACAGATAGATCACTACCCACCAATCCGGCGGGTAGTGCAGACATATCCTTAGTCTGTAACATGCTATACACTTACTACATGGTGGAAATTACACATAGTAACGGTGGGAGGAAAACCATCCCGTGCTGATTATGACTAGTAATGACCACAAAAGCAACATGATAAATACAGCAAAGATTCTGTCAATTGGAAGATTTGTTGAGTGAGGTCCCTTTTTCCAGTCACTTGAGCTTGGAGTATTTCCCTCTGGAGCTGCTCACTGTTGTTCAGACCAATGGCAATTACCTATATCGCCACATTGCAACTGTACAGAGGTTACAATATGACGTTACTAAAGAAGCTGGATTTATTAAAAATGATTGCTTTCCTGTGCCACGTGTTAGGTGGGATTTTTATATAGCTTTTTTTTCAGTTAACAGAACTGTAATTTTTATGCAAGTTCCTGATGTTTGATCACTGTTTAATGTGAAGCTTCTTATGCACTCTTTACACATCAGCATATTGTATTTGCCAAGGGGGCAAGAAGGGTCTGAGAGCTGCAGATGTTGCAGCGAGCCCCCAAGAATTCTGACTCCTTCTGTCTGTTCCTAATGCTTCTCTTCTCACTTCCAACCCAGTTGCCCCCTGCATTCACAGTTGTCCTTAATTTAATAAACCTTTATACAATATACAGTTTTAATTGTAAGTATGAGGGAAGGAAATACAACCAAAACCCACTCAGTGCGGTGCTCTGTCCCTCTCTAGTGGGGGTTGGGTCAGATACAGAGATTGATGAGCCTACCAGAACTAGCTCTTTCAGCTCAGGCTGCAGAGGTTTATACACTAAGATCCAGAGGTCAGGTTCAATTCCCATTGCTGACATTTACTGAAAGATTTCGCATAACAAGTGGTTAGAAGGGGGAGCGTGAATAAAAGAGGTCAGGAAGGAGGAGGTTGTAGGTATCTGAGTGAGATGGACATCAATAAATATCTACATATTAAGGGCCCCTAACTGAATGGCTCAGCCAGGCTCCCCAGGGGGATTGAACCAGTACTACCACGCAGAACATTGAAAATCATCACGATAGAAGGAACCATACACTCCAGAGAATTATGAGAGTCAAAGCAGCAGTGCCATATACCACCTCTACTGTGTATAAACAGGGAAGATACTTACACTTACAGGTTGACTTTTTGGCACGTCATAAACACCTTCCTTCTTTTGGCTCGTTGGAACCTGTGACAGTAAATCAAAGGCACAATCATCACTGAGGTAAGAGTCTGGAAAATTTGAAAGTTGTAGCTAAGTTCACTGCATTTTACGAAAGAGTTAAGTCATTCTACATGATTGAAATCAAGAATGATCCCTTTTAATATAGGGAATGTCTTTCAGTGGAGACGACCATGAGTGGCAAAACTTGGATCTGGTTTCCAACACCCTAAAGTGGTCGTTCAGATTTGGAGTTTTCGTTCAGCCCATTAAAGAGTTAAAATTGCGTCTGGGTATGAACTTCCATGAAGTTAAGATGCTTTTGCATCCCTCTTCTACATAAGTGTTTGCTTTTTTCTAGGAGGGTTTGGGGGGGGGGGTTCAAAATGGGAGTCATGTTTGGGCCAGGGCGCCATTTTCTCCTCAGATGAGCTCTTTTAATGGAACTATCAGTTTGGCCAGCAGCAATGTTAATTTCCTTGCGTTACCTAATTTATTATTGTTAATCAGAAAAAACAACTAGTCTTGGAAGGGTTAAATTTTTATCAGTAAAGGCTGTTTTCATCATATACACATGACCCAAGGAAAAAATATTTCCACTGATGACTGAAATTTACAAATAGGTAAAAAAAGAAAAATGCTGCTTGAGAACTTATTGGCATTTGACTTAAGGATATTTACTTTTGATATTTTGATATGTTGTTGACAATTTGCCTTTTAGTGGTGATAAAGCTTTAAGTTTTTGAAACTTCATGTCTAACTATCATTAAATAATTATTGTCCAACCCTCACAAAATTTCCTGAAACTGAAAATTTAAATAGATAAAAGTTGAAAAAAATGTTTACAAACCAACATGGATATTATCTGTCAAAATAAAATTTAAAAGAAGATCTAATTTTGCTAACCCTAGTAAATGCCCATATTCCTCGGTTGGGGCTAATCACAGGCTGCTATATAATGTCTGACCTAGCATTCTGCAACTCTTGATAAGGGGGGAAATGTCCTTTCAGAGTCTGGGACAGCATCTACAGAAGCATAATGAGGGAATTCAAGTCATCAACCCTTCTCGTGGGCACAGGCTGTTGTCCTTTAGTAAGTTTGGGCCCAACTCTCCTCCTAGTCTCGATACTCATGATTTATAATGTGTGAAGAGAAATTCCACTGATGTCAATGGAGTTCACCTACAGCATGAGTGATAAGGGATTGGGTGCTACCCGCTTATAAAGTAAATCCAAGAGAGTTATAATTTTTATGATCAGTTATGATTTTTTAAATTTGAGATTGTTTTTTCCTTCTAAAGAACATGGAAAGCCTGTTGTAAATGGGAAATACCAAGCTTAACAGTGAAATAAATGTTCAGTACATATAATATACCAGTATCACTTTTATATTGACTATCCTAGTTCTATGGAAGAAGGTTACATTTTACAAGTCATTAAGCTTTACTAGTTAAACTAATCCTCACAAATGTAATAAAACATCTTGTAAATCTTTAAATAAATCTATTTTTCCCATATAAATATGACAGAGATTATACAGTAGGTCAAGTCCACAATCTTACCATAAATTTAAGAGAAGTTACCTATCCAGTGATATATGGCACAATCTCCAAATTAGTCTGAGAGGATGTCAGTCCCAACCATTCATACTTTCACAAAGCTCCCATTTTATTATGACAGTCTCATTTTTCAAGGAACACTATCCATTTTAATTAAGAAAATATAGAGGAAATAATCAAAAATACCTAAGAGATTTAAGAGCAAAGTCCCACTGAAAGAGAATGGGACATGTTCTCCTAAACCTTTCAGGTGTTTTTTATTCCTATTTCAAGAATATTCCTATTCCTATTCCAAGAATGACTAGTGATAAGTATTCCCCATAGTGCTCTTATAATGCCCTCTGTTCCACTAAAAATCCATCACACAAGATGTGTGAAGTTAGTAATAATGGAAAAATTCAATTTAAGTGAATCAACCATCTACTCACTGGCAGACTGCTATGTTGCACTGAAAGATCAGGAACCAAGAATTTTTATTTGACAAGTTGCTTGGAGTTCTGTTATTCCTTAAGAGAGGCACAAACAGTACTCGAGAAACTGCTGTATCTTTACTAGGATATTTTTCTTTAATGTAAACCAGTGCTGCCCATCACACTCTCTTATTTTCTTTTCTTCTGGAACAAGGTGATTTGATTCCGTAAAAGTTTCATATACCAATTATAAAGGCCCTGGTGCAGTGCACTGTGTTCAGTATTTGAATGAGTCACCAGTATTTGAAAGAGTTTTTAAAAGAAGCTGTAACTTCAATCTTCATTGCTTTTGAAGGAAGAAAAGTTTGAACTTATTCCATTTAAATACCCCCACCCAGGAATCATTAGAGTCTTTGACAGCTAGCCAGAAGGCTCCTAATCATAATATATTTCATTGAAAAAGAACATGATATAACTTTGTGGTCACATCCTACTGAGTGAGGCACCCCAGAAGTTAGATGTTTTAGCAAACCACAGCGGATCCTGCAGCAGGGCTGTAGAAGATTAAATCAGACCTTCTTGCTTCTCCCTTTCTATCTCACACTTGAGAGCGGCATTACCCTACCTTTTAATGAGGTTCACAACCATGGGGTCACATTTAGACTCTTCAGTATCTATCTTATCTCACATCCAAGCTCTCGTTAAGTTTTGTGACTCTTCCCTTCCAGAACTTCTCTACAGTTCGTCCTCTCCTCTCTCCCCCTACTGCCAGAAGAGTGATCCACACTTTGTTTGTTGCCACAAGTACTACTGTGTCCTCCTTTCTGCCCTTCCTTACTCTCCTTCTCCTTCTAGCCATAACCCTGAAGCTTACAGTCTCTTTTGCCTTCTATAAAAGTGAAGGCCATGTCTCCTTCGGCATCTAAGTTCAGACTTGCTCTATTCTGACTCAACTGCACTAGCCTACAGCTCAGCTCTCACATATGCCCCACTCATGCAGGAAAATGTTCACTAACCATTTGAAATAAAATGTTGATTCAAATATTGATGACAAATTTTAAAGAGGTCATTTTCCCTCAGAAAATCTTTTCATGGGAAAAGTTTCAAAGAACTCTACTCAAGACACTGAACCTTTCTTCACACTGCCCCTAATACCTGGAACAGTCTCCTCCTCCCTCCTAGTCAGTCTTCCTCTTTTCCTCCTAATTGCTCTGAAAATTTATTATACTGAGCATGTTTTCCAACACTAATCTATTCTGGCAGGATCACTTTCCTGCTATCCAAACCCCCTTTCCAGTGTGAGTATATGAAATAATGACTATCACATGAATCACAACATAACCACTGATCTGAGCTCCTGTAGAGAATATTGCCCATTAATCATCACATTTTCCCTTTCCCCTCCCCATCACCACATTCTGCTGTATGCCTATTGTTACTTAGGCCTTGTCTACACCTAAGGGAAAAGTTGATCTAAGTTACACAATTTGAGATACATGAATAGCGTAACTGAAATCCATGCAGCTTAGAACTATTTACTGCGGGGTCCATATTACGTGATGTTGACGGGAGACGGTCTCCCGTCGACTTCCCTTACTCTTCTCGAGCAGGTAGAGTACAGAAGTCAACAGGAGAGCGATCGGTGGCCAATTTAGCATGTCTTCTCTAGACCCGCTACATCGACCGCCGATGCATCGATCGCTGCAATGTCAATCCTTTGCTAAGTGTAGATAAGCCCTTACACTGCAGGCTCCTTGGAGGACAGGCCTTGCCTTCGCCCTTGGCTGTAAAGTACCATAAAAACCAGTGATACTATATAAATTAATGAAAAAGGCCCCGGTCCATAAAAACGATGGCACTAACATAAAACCAGCTGTCAGGTAAGGAAATGTGATGAAAAGTCCAGTACGGAAAGGACTGCTGCATGTTTGGTGGTCAAATCCCACAGTAACTAGTGCATTAGAAATACATGGGTAGATCAGATTACACTAAATACACAGAAAAAGCATGCACATACACACCTGCACACACTTTGGGGTAATGAGTCAAAGAAAGAAATGAATAGAAAAACCATGCCTAATAAGAGAAAATGTAAACTCAGTGATATTAAATAGTGGAATGTTATCACAACAGTGAGATTTAACATTTATGTTTTTTATTTAACTAACTACCACGCAGGGAGCTTTTGTACTTGGGGGAAATGAACTCTTTGTACACCAGCCTTAGGTAGGAAAAGCAGGATGAAACCACAAAAAGAAGGTGTGAATAAGACAGAACATGATGTGTGAGGACACTTGTTCCTGGGGAGCCAGCCACAACAGAAACTGCCTTGAGTCAAAACATCACTGTGGCCTGTCTGTCTTGTACACTGCTGATTACAGGTAATGAGGATGTGTAATTTCAGAATGCTTAGGTTACAGGTCAATGAGGAGCTTGCAAGTTTCCCATCGTTAAGTATGGACAGAAACAGTAACTTTTAGGAGACAGAAAGAATTAGGCAACAAGGAAGAATCTAGTTCAGCGGAATTTTACTAATGATACTAAACTGACTGGTTCTGACTTAGTCAAGACCTGTAAAAGAAACAGCCTTTTCAGTGATGCAAGTGTAATAGGAAGATTGTGAGCACCTAGATTTACAGCAGCTAGGGAAATCATAAGCTACATTGAGACTAGAGTTCCATGGGAAACTCTACAGTGGTGATACTTCAGTGTTTGTCAATTGCAATAGATAAACTAAGACTTGTGGTTAGCTAATTTCAGTGTTTGCCATATTCAATGTATTGCCTATAGTAAACACAGAGAAATACAAGGGATCATAGGCAAAACTGGCATGATTTTCATTGCCACCACTTAGAAAAGAAACCTTTTACCATGTCCAGAGTCCATCAAATGAAGCCTTGAATAATTCACTAGTGACTTAGAGGGCAGAGGCAGCACTTCCAGATCAGTACAGATCTCCTCTCTTGTCTACCATCCTTTCTTTCCATTTTAGCAAAACCTTGGAAACACTATTGTTATTCATTCACATTCTCTAGGTCCCTCAAAACAAATGGTTTTGATTGAGTCTGGTCTGGCCTCCATCGCTCCTGGAAAAGCAACTGCCCTTTGTACGAATGGGCTCTTCTCTCTCATTCTTCTCAACCTCAGTGCCTTGTCTGATACACTGACCACCTATAACACTTCTTAGGGATCCCCCCCTTCACCTTCCTTCCCTGGCTTCACGGATACTCCTTCAATAGCTCTGCATTTTGGTCACCGCCAGTTAAAATATCTTAAGCTGATTGTATGCATTTGATATGAAAATTATGGGGCGAGCAGGAGTATGACACTTAGAGAGAGAATTTTAAATAAGGTCACTTTTCAGACAGCAACTACACTTCAAACCATGTATCCTAGCTCAGCAGTTCTCAGCCAGGGGTCCAGGGCCCCCTGAGGGGATGTGAGCAGATTTCAGGAGTCTGCCAAAATAAACAAGAAAGCCGAAGCCTGAGCCCCATCACCCGGGGCTGAAGCCGAAGCCCGAGCAACTTAGGTTTGTGGCCTGGGGCCCATGGCAATTGCCCTGCTTGCTATCCCCTAACACTGGCCCTGGCTTTTAATCTGCTGGATATGCAGAAAAGCAGTTCTTGTGGCAAAGGTGAGCCATAACTATAGCATGTTGGAGGGCCCTCAGAAAGAAAAAGGTCGAGGACACCTGTCTTAGCTTATCTCCAAACTTAACACACTGCGTGTGCAGGAAAAACATTCACATTGAGTGGCTTTAACGCACTGGCTACATAGCATATTTTAGTTAGCGACGGGAGAACAACACAATTTTGCAGGCTTAAATGAACATATGAACTTAATGAGCTAATGACCAAATAACACAATGCCCTAAATCCCACTCATTTACTTATGTTTCACCTTCTTATTCCTCTCTCTTCTGGCCTAAATCCCATTCTGTCCCTTTGTTCTTCTGCTCTTTTCTTCATTCTTTCCTGCATTACTATCTTTTTTTAATTCCCCTCCTGTCCTCCTATGCTACATCCCAACAAAATGCTGGGGCCTTTTATAACCCTCCACCCTACAAAGGATTTATTGAAATCTTCATTTTCCTGTTGTAATTTCTTTTAATAGAACAGAGATCTCTCTGTCTCCAGATTTGCTCTTGTTTGTGATTTAAACTGAATTAAATAATCTTTTGATAAGTCCTGCACTGACCCCTGGAGGATGGATTGAATGACAAAAGGGGTATTTTACATTACCATCAATGGGAGATTTGTCAGAGTACAGAATGCAGGACGGTCTCTCTCTCTCTCTCTGTGTAAGTTGTAAAACTAGATGCAGTTATAAAAAATGTTGCAGATTAAAAGGAAAGAAAGGAATCCACTATTTGTCATACTATACAGAATACACAGCGTTTATGATCCTACATCAGTTACCAAAGATAAAGTGGATACATTTTGAAAAGGCTGAAAAGAGAGACAAATAAATAAGGAAAGCATACTGAGACTGTGAAAATTATTTATGTAACTTGAGTGAGGATGAAATGTCATGATGAATGAAAACTAAGTGAACTTCAGTCTATGAAATGTGCTTTCCTAAATGTTTGCATTGAGTGCAGTAGTAACAGAGATGTAGCCATTTTATACCTGATATATGTTTTCTTCTGTTTCAGGCTCACGGATTGGCTCATGTCCAGCCTCAAACACAATGTACTATGATATCAGCCGCCAAAAAGGAAAGGTCAAAGATGAAACAGAAGGGGAAAAAAGGCAATTTGGAATTCCAGATTAAAAAAACCAAACACACACAGGCAGGGATTAAGGAAACAGGTTCAAAGTATAGGCTGGCACAAGGATAATCAATTTGCTGGAAAGCACAGAGTTATATTATTTTATCTGAAATGAAAGAGCAATAAAACAGACCTGGCTCCTCTTTAATGATTGTTAGATCAACTTCCTGCTGCTTTCTCACTAGGGATACATTCTGAAGTCCATTTCTGCTCCCAATGAAGTCAATGGGAATTTTGACATGGACTTCAATGGAAGCAGGAACAGGTCTCTGGGCTGTATAATCATCATCATCCCTCCCCCCCCCCCACATTTATTAGTAGTGAATAAGAAAGCTAAACCAAAACTCAGAGAACAGTTTGGTGCTTATGTAACAAGTTTCATAGTAATAGTTTGCTACTTTGCTTTACTTTTTTTAGGTTATGGTTTAAAGTCCTTACTATTTAGGGTTTTCAAAATAAAACTTTTAGCCAAGTTTTTTCAAAAGTGAATAATGATTAAGTGTGTCTGCATTTTGGATGCCTCCTATGGGGCATCTCAAAGAGGCCTGATTTTCACTGAATGCTCACCCTCCAGAAACCAGGCTCCTTTCAGGTGTATTAAGCTGGCATGCAAAAATAGAGGCACCTGACATCTCTAATTACTTTTGAAAATCTTAGCCTCACATAAAGTAGCATTTCACATTATTAGGCTCCTACATTTCCAGCAAAATGTTGAGTGAGTATGCACAACAGCTGACATCTTTTAAAAAATCTGACTAACTTGCTGGATGTAAATACACTGGTGTATTTCTAAATTCATCACCTTTTCCATTAAGGTGGAAGTAATTATAGCCCGAATTACTTAGAGCTTTAAAGTTTGGGTCATCTTAAATAACAGAACCTAACTGCCAATATACCAAATCAGGTGGTTATAGTAGTCAATTCCATTTTTTACCCGGTACAAGTATTGATGCTTTGGGAGAAATTCTGGTTCCAGGGAAGTCAATGGCAAAACTCCCATTGATTCCATGGGGCCAGTATTTCACCCTCATTGTTGTGTTCAAAATAGTTTATGTTTTTGTTACATTTCCCCACAAAGATGTGTCATTATTTCTGGAAAGAAAAAAAATTCACTTCAGTTTCTAAATGGCATTCTAGACAAATATTTAAGGTTTCCATCCTATATTGTGATATTACATATTAGTATGATTACCTAGAACTTATTCTGCTTTATGTTGAGATTTTTCCTCCCTCTACTTAAAATGTATCTCAGTAAACTTTTACAGTACTTTGTTACAAGACTAGCCTGTGTCTGAAAATAGGATAATGTATATCTAACTATTTCTGAAATCTAATCTGTACAGCTTCAGAAATTACCTGGTACACAGGATCTTCTACATCTTCTTCCAAAATTGTCTACAGCAAAGAGGATAGGCGGTAAAAGCAAAGAACATAAACAGCAGAGAAACAAGACTGTATTTGGAAATTAAATGACAGCAAAGAAATGAGCTCATTGTACATTAAAAATTGATATTTCTTTTTGAGTTTACAGATAACTATTGTGTTATTGCACAAGGTAAATTTTAATCAGAGCTGCACCTTGTCTGATTTTATTTTAGATGACACATTCTGAAGCAAAATTCGAACGGTGCTACAATTACCAGTCACTCTTGAAATAGATCTACCAAACATGCTGGCTTCTACTAAAAGTTGTCTCTCTAATTCAAAGGAACACTCTCTATACGAAATGAGTAGATCATTTCATGTGTCTAAGATTTTCATCTTACCCAGTGTTACAATTTCCACCACTGTTTAACCCTACTTTGACACAGTGAGAGCTGTTACCCTTCTATTTGTCTGTGCGGAGCATGATCCTGAAACCCCTACCCCTATCCTCTGACTAGCAACAAGCTAAGCACACACAGATACCTGGTATACTGCTTGTTCACACTGCTTGTCCTTTTGTGCCTTTTTTTCCATTTCTTCCCTTTGTTTCAATTCATAAATGAGTTGAAACAGGTCTCGCAAGTCCAGAATTACAGGCTCAGCCTATTGAAGCAAAAACAATAAGTAGGTTTAAATAAAGGAAAGAAGACTTTTCCCCCTTGGTCTTGTTGGTAGAACAGTGATATCTACCTTTCAAGAGAAGGAACTTAACACTGAATTAATTTCTAACTTGTTTATGTTAGTTTAGAAAATTGCATCTAGGCTAAGGTTCATTTCTATAAAACTAATTATATTTTCAGATTAATGATAATTATACTCATGAGTATTGAAAGCATTGCTTATATTTATTAGTGGTTTCTAATACAATGAAATTAGGGCAGATTTTAGGCAAAGTAGCTATTTGTTTTCTATTATTTTCTGTTTAAATGAGTCAACGAACATATGTAAACATATTTGTATTCTGTCGACATATCTAGTTTAATAAAAAAGGAAAATAATTATTAATTAGAAGGAACACATCAAGAAAAATTAAGAAGGGTGAAATACATTCCCTTTTTCTCAGACTGGTATTGCTAATTCACCACCTAAGAACTTCTGTGCAGTCACATCTGACAGCATGTATACTGAACAAACAAGCTAGCATGCCCTTCTGAACAGCAACATTATAGACATAACTTTCAAAATGAGTTGAACTATAGAAAATGACAAAGATTTGATACTTACTGCCTGGGCTGTTTTTATTGCCACAAATCTATGATTTCCTTCCTTTCCGCATACATATCCAAAGGCTCGGTGGTCTGTGATATCCTTTGCAATGTACGAAATTTCATGAACTGCATGATGGTGCTGTAGTAGCTATTAAAAAAGCATATCAAAACACATCTATAAAAACATTCTATTTAAGCTACAATTTCATTCTCAAGACACACGTTTTACCTGGGTCTTTATATGCCTACCAAATTTTAAAAAGCCATTGGATCAAAATAAATAGTAATATTTGGACAGTGCAATCAGGCGATCTCTAAACAAGTGTTTTGACCAATTTAAGCACTGTATTCATGTTTTGCATAAACGTTTCTTCCAATACCTTGTGGTGAGAGATAATTCAATAGAAGTATGGTATTATTACCTAAATACTACCTATGAAACTATTCTAGGTACCTTAGCAATTAATTTTATGATTAAAATTTATAAAATAACAAGTAGCAGCAGGATTATCAGGATTCTGGCTCCAAGCCTCTTACTGGATCCATGTGGAAGGACTTCTATAGCAGCACAGAGCCCCACTGATTGTAGGACTGGCACCTAAGGCTTGATCTCAGGGTATGTCTATATTGCTTGGCGGATTGGCGGGTAATAATCAATCTATCGTGTCTTGATTTATCGTATCTCATCTAGATGCGATAAATCGATCCGCGAATCAACACCCGTACTCCACCTCAGCAGGAGGAGTAAGTAGCATCGACGGGGAAACCGCGGCAGTCGACTCTCCTCCATGAGGATGGCCAGGTAAGTCAAATTAAGATACTTCGACTTCACTTACGCGAATAGCGTAGCTGAAGTTGCATATCTTAGATCGATCTCCGCGCCCGCCCCAGTGTAGACCAGCCCGTACTCTCTATGGACTCAGTGGCAAAATTCCCATTGACCACAATGGGATAAAGATCAGATTACAAATTATATTTTTAGAATTGCATTCAGAGCAACATCAGAGCTGCAAATTTTTACTTTTCTAGAAAACCCGTAAATTTTTCCCCCTTCTTGGTTTGAAAAGGAATTGGCTTTTAGCTGACAACGGCCCATTTTTGTCTGAAAAATTTGCAAATTTTGTTGCAAAACTGTGTGTGAAACACCTGTTTTTGATATCACAAGAAAACGTGAAAGCATCTAAAGGCATGGCTTTTCATTTTAATTGTGAACATTTCCATACAGCTGTATTTAATGCAGTAAATAAAACTACCATCCTCTTTCAAAGTCCTTCTGAAATAAAAAGACTTTAAAGCCTTCTATAAATGGGGCTGAGATCCCATAGTCTACCTCAGGTCCAGAGACAATATAGGAGCTGCAGAGGCAAATATATAAGCAGCAGTCCCTTTGTCCACACAAGCGCCAAGCCTACCTCCTTGACCACATAGAAAGGGATGCCATGGAGGAGCTAAAAGTACAGAAGAGGAGCACAAGTGATGACCCTGTAAGTATAACCAAGGGCAAGCCAAGGTTTGCACCAACTGAATCAACCCCTCTACTACATCCCTGTCTACACCAATTATTGAGTCCGGGCTACCCTGAGTGCAGACAACACCTTTATAGGTCTGTCCTTGAACTATTTACCTAAAATGATCTACTCATCTGAATTCCTTACTTCCTACATGTCTCCTGCTCTTCACAGTCTAAAAGGAATACCATTCTCAAGTGCAGACAACCTCAGAAAGGGCACTACTGGAGGATCAGATTCCTGTCCTTTCTGAGAAAAACACATATGGACAACCAACATGGTACCCTGAGCTCTAAACAATCGATTATTTTTACATTGTTTTAAATGTGTGAAAACAAAGCGAGTGTGGGGGGGGGGGAGGGAGGGTGCCTCTGATGAGATTGCTGTAGAAATGGGGGATGAAATGACAATGGAAATGTAACACATAAAAGAGAGATGACTGCTTTTAAGACAAAAGACTGGATATTTTTTCATTTTGTTAGTAAACGTAACACAACTTTTGGGATTCAAGATGGCTCATGTTCTTCATGTTCAGGCTAACGGGTGTACTGCCACCGACTGCAATTTGAACAAGGCTGGGTTTTAGATGGCTATTTTTCATGAGAGATGCCACTTTCCCAATGTGTTAATAATGTAAAATTGACAATGGGATCGCATTTATATAATATAGGGACACTGATTTATTTGCTTATTCTCAGCTCAAGTTGCATGCTCTCTGTAATAGTGAAATTAAATGTCCCTCTTTCTCTAAATGCTATATAGTATAGAGAATGTTATCTCAGGCTCCTGTTAAATAAAAGTTTTTTATTGATTGCCAAGCAGCATTTTGCACTGAAATTAAACTCCTGGTAGAATTAGATTTGAAGATTACTCTGAGGTGGAAAAATATCATCTACAATGCAAAACACCACATGGAGACATTTTAATTTATTTGGGAACCCTCATTAATGCTCTAAAATCATTACATTTGTAATTGCTGATGATGCCCAATATTGCCTTGCAAATGGTATCAAAATAAGTAAAGGTGTCTGCAGCATTATCCTTTTGCATATTTTACTTTATGTAGTGTTTAGAAAGATTGCTCTCGGGAAGTTTTCATTAATCAGAGAGAGATTCTGAGCATAAGCGTCATAATTTTGTCCAGCCTTGGCACATATACATAAAATTAAATACTGTGCACACAGTTGTACTGAAATGTAGATGCACATAATCATTTGAAATTATTCTTTGCAGACCTACATGAGTCTAGGAGTTGCTTGATTTTTTTTTTTTTTTAATTTTCAACTAACTTAATCTGAAGTTTTGACTTAATGTGCCTGATTCTTCTCTACCATACACTTGCACTGCTGCAGTAAATTGGAAGTAACCCCATTGCAGTCAATGGAGTAAAATCTGTGTAAAACTGGAGATCAGAATCATGTCCTGTAGCTAATCAGATATGGGAGCATTTAACCCCCACTGGTGTAAAGGTGTAAAGCGATGGAGAATATGGCCAGATGTGTCTCTCTTCTCAAGCAGAAATTGGAAATGGCCAGCTAAACAAAATAACAGCCAGTCTACAAATACATGGTCTTTATAGTTTGTGATTAATTTATGAGAATCCATCAGATGCTAATTTAGTCTGGCCTTTAAAATATGACTAATCAATGCAAATGCCTTCTTTATCCAATCAATTTATAACATTGCTTGCATTCAGTTACTACTCTTAAACACTGTTCCATAGCCCCAAATGGAAATGAAATAAAGCCAACTCCCCGTAGCTTAGCTGGAGCTGTTGTTCCACACTCAAGTACCCATGTTCACATTCAAATTTTTTCTCTCTTCTTCTCTTTTATCCTCAGGACTTTTATTATGACATAATCTTGCCTCTAGAGGATGATGGGCATATGAAATAAGTATTTCATAACTCACTCAAGAGGTGTTCATGAGATCCCCTTTTGTTATCCTCCCTGATCCATTCCTTCAGCTTTTATTTGACAATTTTACAATATCTTTGAGTGCTTCTATGAGCCATTTACCAATTTATAAATGAAGTATCAAATTGTTTGGAGGGCTGCAGTATGACAGAACAAATTACAGCGACGTCTTAATTTGTATTATGGTACAAAACAGTCAATTAAATACTGCATAGATTAGAAAGTAATTTGCGTTACCATTTAAGCTTTAGTTGTTTAAAAAAAATCCATTATACATACCGTCCATATTATTGTTCGAGTCTGTATGCAACACTATCCGTAGTACAAAATATACAGGATTCAAAAATATGCTAAAAGCAGTCACACACAGGATAACAAAGAGTGGTATACACGACTGCTCAGTACTACAGCTGTTCACAGTACCTGCTGTCTTGCGAGGATAAGGGGAATGGGGCCTCATTCATAGAGCCCTTTTGTTCTACTTACATTTTTGGATGGATTTTCTGAATTTGAAGTTTAGGAGATAAAGTGGCAAATGGCTCTTTAAAAAGCCAGGGAGCTCAGTCACTGTCACCACACAAAGCAGGCCTAACCCTGACCTATGCCCAAAGATCAAGTCAACAGGCTTTGCACAGGGGGTCTCTGAAAAGGTTTGGCAGGTGGAGTGGTGGGCGGAATCCTCACAAACTATGGTGTAGCAATAGACCTCTTTTGTCTTTGCTACTGCAATTTAAGGGTCGCGGTAACGTCCACTAACCCTGCACTCTCCTTGCACACGCCCTTTTGGCCTCTGTACCTATCTAGTCATTATTTTCTCTCCTTTTTCCACAGTCTGTCCTCTGCTTCTGCCCCTCTCCCACGTTGCGCCCCCCACCCGTACACCATATTGAATTGATTGAGCTAACTCAGAGATTGGCAGTATTTCTAATTTCCCTCAGGCTGCTTAGAGCTTGTCATAAATTTGTTCACCCTTGATCCTCATCTTGCCCCATGGATTTCCATGCTCTGGCCTCCAGTTCTCCTGAATCAATTAAGCACTTAGAGAGGCCAGCAATCATGTCAAATATGAGAGTTAGGTGGTGTTACAAAAGTCACGGCCATACTATCACTATTCCCTTTTTAATGAGGCAGCCTATTTATTGAGGCCTGGGGCACAGTAGTAAGACTCCCAGTGAGAATTATCCAGCAGGGAAAGCAGCAAAGCATCTTGTAAATGGTGCCCAGTCAATAGCAGAAATCACAAACAAAACAATGTTATATTTATATAGACAAGCTCCACAGGGATTTCATATAAAGAACCTTTCATATTAATTAATTTACCCCATGAGCCTGCTTTCAGATCAGTGGTATCAACTGACTCAAATTTATGTGCCACTACTGCCACTATTAGCTTTGTGAGAGGAGTGATAGGCCTTGTCCACCCATTCTTTATATTTCTATTCCTATTTGATATCTGTCAAGAGCATTTCCTACTCCATTTGAGCCAACAATCTTTTAAGGCTTTGCAAGAAGTACTTCTGCATGCTGGGTGAAATTTACTTGTGCAGGGAAGACATATACAATAAGGTCTTCTGCACCACTTGGGCTTTATTATAGTTTTCTGTTTATAGTTATCTATCTATCTGTCTAGAAATTCTAACTATAACATATATACAATATTAAAAATTACTTTAAGGGCCACAGTTTCAGAAATGCTCAGAACCTGCAGCTGCCATACATTTTGACTCAAGTTATAAGTGCTTAGCACTTCAGAAAATCTGGCTATAAATGTCTAAAGCCTTTACTAAATAAGAATCCCAGAATTTGAACTCATGGAGTAAAAATATTGCATCACCTTAGTAACAGGCTTGGCGAGCTGGAAATGTAATAGTGTGTTTTACCACAATTTACGGCAAGATGTTAAATTAACACAATGTGGCACTGTAGTGATTCTGAGATTAGGCCTTGTCTCCACTGCTGCTGTGAAGACAAGGGAGGTTTGGCTAGTTTCTCTTCTAGATGTCAGACTTTGGGTACGTCTACACTGCACGATTATTTCGAATTAGCTTAAACCGATATAACAAAACAGATCTAATAAAATCGGTTTAGCGCGTCCACAGTGGGATCACGAAATCGATTGTTTGCGTCCATGGTCC
>NC_133775.1:14995799-15088207 GCF_003597395.2 Chelonoidis abingdonii
GAAATCGATTTAAGGAGCCGTTTAACTCGATATTAATGACGACGTCGTGTGAACGGGTACAGCGTTAAATCGGTATATCGGCCATTAAACCGATTTAAAGTCGCAGTGTAGACCTGGCCTTTGTTACAAATATTCATGCTGCTTTGGTGCGTGCGCGCACATACACACACAATCATTTTCCCAAAACACTTTTCACTTCTGTCTTTCTAGCAGTCAGCCTAATGAGACACCTTTTGGATTTAAATGGAGCAGTAGTTCAAAACATCCATTTCTAGTGTAGGATGGGCAAGTGCCTTAAACAGCAGATTTGAAATACCTAGAATCTTTAGAATTGCAGGTTCAATTATTAGCCAGGTGAGTCTAGCTTTACACCATTCAGTGATGGAGAGACTGGATTTCATGCAGTTTACTGTATGTAGGTACTTCCTGCAGGTTCTCTATGGACATTTCAGATCCCATTGGTAGGGATTTTCTCTGGTGACCTCCATTAGGGCGGACGAGAGGGCTGTGCAGATGATGTTCACCTTTTGCTTACCTTCCACCCTAAGGCTGCCTGCATTTCAGTGGTACTACATGTATATAGTTTCGGGAAAAAATATAACAGCTTCTATATCAGAGCTCAAATGTTGGTGAAATGGAAAAGAAATCTGCAAATCAGTTTACAACTTGAACTTTTCAGTGTTGATTTTCTGGAAGTTAGCATTTGGGGTGGCAGATGGAGTGGCAAAGAATTTGCCTGTTGAGCTATGTGGTGAGCAAGCAGATGGGGGAAGTGCACTGAGCACCGGCTGCAGAAATTCTCAATTTAATATGAAGTAGTAAAGAGGATTCAGCTTGGTGCATTTCAGAGCTGTAGTTCCACAGTTTAAAAATAATTGACTTACAGCACAAAGCAAACATGAGCAGAGGTAGTGCCAGAGTTCCTTCACTGGGAGCACCAACTGTTTCGTGCCTCCTGCACTGGATTCATCCTTGGCACTTCTCTCTCCATCTCTTTCTGATAGTTTATTGGAGCATTCAGTTCAATTCAGGAACACTCTGGCAACATTTGTTATGTCAACAAAAGTATAAAAGCAGAGATAGAATCATCTGGTCTTTAACAGAGGTAGTTACAGTCTAAACAGGGAAGGTGTCACAGTGTGTTTGGAATATTATTTCCTACGTCAAGTATCAGAGGGGTAGCCTTGTTAGTCTGGATCTGTAAAAGCAGCAAGGAATCCTGTGGCACCTTACAGACTAACAGACGTTTTGGAGCATGAGCTTTCGTGGGTGAATGCCCACTTCGTCAGATGCATGCATCTGATGAAGTGGGCATTCACCCACGAAAGCTCATTCCCTATGTGAATTTGTCATTGCTGTTGATTTTGAATTGGTGGTAAGTTGCTCTTCTTCTCCCAGGGCTAAGGCACAGTTTTTTGCTCATTGTTTCTTTTGATTGAATCTCTCTTATGATTTCTGCTAATTTTTCTAACAGTTACACAATAGTTTCCTGGATTGTGTTTGAAGCCTAAGTAGGAAAGGGTGTAAGGAAACAGAACACTCAAAACACATTTTTTCCAGATCCAAAAAATTTGGTCAGTCACACTTAAGCTTTTAGCAGACCTGAAAAAGAAACTTTGATTAAATCTCCAACTTTTATGATCTGGGAGGTGTTCCCCCAAATCTTCAAAGTAACAAGGGGAGTTTTGTATTTGGAATATTACCAGCAACACATCACAACTCACAAGAGGAAAGGCCTAGGGAAAATATGAGATGTGTGGCAGATCAGAGTTTAGGTTAAACTGCTTTAATCTCACCATGAGGAGCATAATTGTAATATCTGAGAAGCAAACAATAAGGACAAATTACCATATACACCTCTACCGCGATATAACGCGACCCGATATAACATGAATTCAGATATAACGCGGTAAAGCAGTGTTCCGGGAGGGCGGGGCTGCGTACTCCAGTGGATCAAAGCAAGTTCGATATAATGCGGTTTCATCTATAACACGGTAAGATTTTTTGGCTCCTGAGGACAGCGTTATACCGAGGTAGAGGTGTATCTAGGAAAATGTCAGTCTCTTATTTATAAACTGAATAAAGAACTCCTGAATACCTATGCAAGTATAATAATTCTGCTGAAATACCCAATTCTGCTATATGTTGTGAATACAAAATATATATGTAACAATGGTGCACTGTATAACTGTGCATATATTTGTGATTAATAATGTAGCACCAGGTACTTGTGGTCTCTTTGTTTCATACTCTGCACTTAGAGAATATCTTCTATTTGATGCTCTCAGCCGGTGGAGAAACAAAGGCATAAAGAGATTAAATGCTTTGTCTAAGGCCACACAAGAAATCTGGGGCACAGCTCAAATTAGAACCCAGTCCTCCTGTCACCCAGCCCTCTGCCTTAACCACAGTTCCATGCCATCCTTCCTATATAAGATCACATCCCAACTGTTCAGGTATGTGTATTTTGCCATTTATATACTGTAATGCTGGACAATGCCATGGATACCTGTAATGAACCCCATAACACACAAATACACAGTACTAAATAAAATAAAAAGCACATTTCATTAAATACGATTATCTAGCCCTTTGATGTGGTAACATTAAAAATCAAAAGGTTAATACAAATAACTGTGTGTGTGTGGTACCTAGCTTGATTGTGAATGAGGTAGAATATAATTCACAGTTAGCAAATGATCAACATATTAAACTTCTATTGAAAATTTTTTGGACAAGGTATCTTTTCAATTCAATCTTCTGAAAGAAGTATATCATATTTTAACAGTCAAATAAGCAAACCAAATTGGCGCCTCTCTTGTGGTCCTGATATAATGTGGTATATTTCACATCCTGGCTGAGACACCAGGGATTGCACAGCTCAAAAACAAATAAAAAAAGAGTACAAATTGAACCTGGTAGCACAGAGCAAGAAAAGTGAACAATGAGCAGCATGACAATTTGCAGTTTGATTGCAGCATGTACCGCAGAATGGGCTTGGAAGCAGGAGTTTTGAGCATAAATATGATTGAACTCTCTCACTGAAAGAGACTGTCTGTTCTGCAGAACATTTGCAAAGCTCTATGTGGCTGAAAATGAATAGTCCGCCATTGAAGCTGTTTGACCCTAAGCCATTCATTCAGTCTTAGCGGACAATAGGTAACAGAATATCTCCCTTGTGGAAAACAAGCATAGGAGGAAAAAAAGGAAGTTGTAACCTTTGGAATGTTCTCCAAGCATGAATGAAGTTCTCTTCAGATGGCTGGCCTTTAAAACATGGTGTCACAATGAAAGGAAAATAAATCTGTCTAATCCCTGAGCCTCTTCAGTAAGGACAGATTTTACCCACAATAACTTGAGGAAAGGCTTTTTAAATCCTTCTAAAAGGAATTTCAGTGGATATTCTTCATAAACACAAAAATCATACCCGATGCTGCACACGTTCAAATTACACATACATTAAAGAATTGTATCTGTACCATAAGTGAGCATGTAAAAGTATTTGGCATCATTAAAAGCCAAAGAAGCCATAGAACCAAGATGAGAATCAAAAGTCAGTGGACCTAATCACCTGTTTAAAGCATGTCCTTCACGCTTTGCTGGACTGAACCCAATATGTACATTCACAGTGGCTTAATGTGTTGAATTAATCCTCAAAACCCCCTCCCTCTGTTAGGTAGGGAAGTACTGTATTACCCCAGTTTTACAGGTGAAAAACTGAGAAGTTCTCCGGGACAGGAACTATTGCCTTGTGTTTGTATAGTGCTAAGTGCATTGGGGCTGTGAATCTGGGTGCTACTGTGTTATAGTCTGAAACAAAGGTCATTTTGGATCTATCTACCCAGCAAAGAAAAACCCGCAGTGGGTCCATGCCAGCCGACTCGAGCTGCAGGGCTGTTTCATTGCTGAGTAGACTTCTGGGCTCAGGCTGGAGCCTGAGCTCTGGGACCTCCCCACTCTGCAGGGTCCTACAGCAGCCCGAGCCCCGCAAGCCCGAGTCAGCTGGCCCAGGCCAGCCACAGGTTTTTCTTTGCTTTGTAGACGTACCCATAGTTAGTCAATGAAGTCAGCGAGGCCTTACTTTGCAAGCACACAGCCTAATTGTGAGAATAGGTCTAGCTGATGTAGCCGGAAATTCTAGGAATCTAATCTGAGAAAAAAGAACACTCATGATAATATATTTCTGTCTTGCTCTCATAATTCGTAATAATGTCTGACAAAGACCAGATACACATTTAGTTATTGTATCTTGGCTTGGAAAGCAAATGCTAAATTGCTCTTACAGAAGATCCATTTATTAGATATACGAACTTACGAAAAGAACAAAACTAAAACTGGAATGCATACACGGCCAATTTCATAACATCTTTGCAAAAGTTTTAAAGTTGTTGAGTGTATTGCGGGTAGGAACTAGGTGGCTAAATGTAAAAGTTTTAGCCAATTACTATTAATTTCAAGTTACATTTAAAATATGTATTTGCAAATATTGTTCAGGGACAAAAAGAAATCCTAAAGCACAGAAAGCAAAGTGTCTTTTTGTAGCGCTTTGGAAAACCAAATATACTACACAGAAGTTATATTGCTGGATCTCCTGTGATCGATTGTATTATTTTTCTGTTATTTCTACCTCAGTTTCAATCAGTTGTTTACATCAGGCTGGTGATAAGAGAAGAGCTACATTATGAAAGAGATGATGAATGATGAGTAAAGGGTTACCTGGCTCAGAATAATTAAAAATTATATATGGGCCCTGGAAAACTGTGGAGCCTGGCTTTGCACAAGGCCTTCCATAGGCAAGACGACTTTTGGAGAAAGTCCAGAATAATAAAAAATACTAATGTTCTTCTCTCCAGAACATAAAGCAGGGGTCGGCAACCTTTGGCACACGGCTAACCTGAGTAAGCACCCCAAGAAACACTCCTACTCTACTACAACCCTGCATGTTACTTCTTCATGGGCCTCCTGGCTACTGCCAAGAAGCCCCCACCTCTATCTGCCTGGAAAATTTATCCTAATTTTGATACATCCCAAAGTTTGAAGGTAGACAGTTCATCCCTTTATAAAAATAAGGCCCATTTCTGAAATATGGATCTGCATTTTGAGCACTTCTAAAGTTTAGGGCTGTTCAATTCTGGGGTTCTTGTTCAAGATATAAGATATTATTAAATATCATACTGACATCTTATATTGCCTCATCTATGCACTGGATAATATGAAACACAATGTTCACTTGTAAGAAAGTTTTTTATTGGTTTGAGGGGAGGGAGAATAAGGGGCAAATCCTCACCCCTATGAAAGGCTGTTGAGGTAGGTCTGCAGGGACCTGAGGAAAATCATGCCCAAGACTGCCACAGCAGCCTCAGGGCTGCCACCGCCCATGACTGCTGCACTCTCTCCTCCTATCATGTACACTGATCATTGGACCAGCATAGCCACGAACATGCCAGCCCTGACTCTCTAACTCCTGTGAAAGAGCCTCTGAGCCTGGTCCCTCTGATCTCAGGTTATATTTTCCTTTGATGTACTCTAGGGATTATGGAGCCCTCTACTGACTGGATGTTGAATTTGCAGGGGATATCACGGTACCCAGTAATAAGCCAGCAGGTTCATTATGGTATCAACATATCTGGATATTTAGACTAGGTTTATCATCCTGGACTGTGGGTGATTTTCAAGAAGCTATTACTCTTACGAAGTCTTTTTTTACCTTTAGAACAAAAACAACAAAAAACATTCTTCGTCTCATTAAATGGTATTTCATTTACACAAATGACAATGAGTTTCTTCATACAACACTTAGGAGGTTTTTTTTAAAAAAATGCCTATAGATTTAATACATGATACACAATGCCTCCTGGAGCTTGTTATTTGAAAAGTACACCACTGAAAGGCAGTCTCAGACTCTGTTGATCTGGCAAACAAACTTTAGCCCTCAGAGCTTATAAAGAACATAAAAAACCACTTGTATCGACTGTGTTAAAATTCAGGGTGCACTGGGAGGTCAGCAAGCAGTAACCCTCTTTAACCATAAGATCCAAGTCCATAATGTTGGAAAGTAATCTGCATGAGTCTGCAGAAAAGCAAAACAAATGAAAGGGAAAAGATGTAGCTGCCATATTTGTAGGCCATGGGTTTGTACTGGTTCAATTTGACTTTGAAAAAAAGTGTGTGTGGGTGAGGCTTACACATGAGCAGAGGGAGGCCAGAAAGGCACTATTTACTCTTAAAAACCTCACTTCTCTGTGTACAAACTACTATCTTATGTTCTGAAGCCATTATGGTGAAGTCTTAAAGGTGGAGAGATTAAGAAGAAAACTAGTTTTACTTTTCCCAAATGTGGAAAGTGACTTTATTCATTACAAAGAAAAAACAAAACAAAACTTATTTCTGAAGAGACCAGTGCATCATGAATTACTCCTTGGGAGCAGTGTACTGTTCTTGATAATATGGAATGTGAAAGATATTCAACTATTCATTGATCTCCAATGGTTTAGCCTTCTAGCGTCAGGCCTCAAAAGGATACAGAACAAGCATATCTGCTACTAACAGCTAAGTGAGATTTCCCTTTGGCTTAATAGCAGAAAGTTGTGAGTTCTTTTTTCCATGCTACCCATACATGGTTCACTACAAAACATGGGGTATGTATGTACTTGCTCATGGATTATTATACCATGATTTCACTGATGCAGAACTATACTACTCAAAGACATTCCTCTGGTACTCAGTAGAGCTCTATGCGGCACAATATATTGTTCCAAATAAAGGAATTGTCTGTAAGCCTATGGCATGGTCCTTGACAAAGATAAGAAACAATCTCTGGCAGGATCCTAGATAGTTCCACAACTGGTAATCTACACCCAAAGGACTATACAACAGTCCCTTTGCCTTAGGACATACTGAATATTAAACAATCAATGGGTTCAGCATGCCTGAGTGTTAGTGATAGACTTTACATGTGCGTTAATTCTAAAAGGAGTAGTTTGCATGTAATACGTTCGGTATAGGAACCTGTGGCTTTCACAATACACAGAACAATGAGTGCTGACGCTTTGTTAATAAGCAATACCTGCAAATTCATCATGTCACTTTATAGTCAGTCCATCGACTAGAAAACAGGATAAATCCCTGTGATTTATGATTGTAAATATCAAATTACCTCAGATAATCCCATCCATACCCTGAAATTTATCACTGTTACCCTTTGTATTGTTTCCACAACAAATACCTTAACTGGTGCATAGTACATCTGGGGCAAAATCTGTGTGTGTTTTTGCCTGTGTTTTAGTTGAGCCTTAAAGCTAAAAAATAAAAGGGAAACCACAAAGAAACTCTGAAAAAACAAATAGCTTTCAAATGTCCCTTTTTTCGGAGTTTTCTTCTGCCTTATCCAGAAGAGGGAATTTTGGTAGTCTCACTCAGCAGTTGCTTGTCACTTTCTGTTATTACAAATCTATATTTCAATTAAACCAATACAGCCAATTTTATAAGTTCTGCCGCACCACTATTCACAAGACAGAGATCTGAGGCTTCCACTCATACATTTAAAGGCCAAAGTTGTTTTTCTCCCTTCTCATTTAAATCAGGTTTGATGCTCACTTCCACTTTTCAGCCTCTAATTTAAATCTCAAAAGCCAAACTCCAATTAAACAGTCTGTACGCAGACTTGGTCAAAACAAGACACGGATCTTCTGTGTTGCTTCACCCCCCACCCCCATTCTCTAGCTTTTCTGTTTTATAATCAATGGGTGTCACACAAGGTCTGCCTTTCAGAATGTCTGTCACAGTGTGCTGCCCTCACCTCTTACTTAAATGCAAGCAACAGAGCTTTTTATGGCTTTGATGCAGCAACGCTTGCTTCTATTTCTCAATATCTGTCACTTTACTCCCCCCCGCCTTTTATAACTTGTATGCACAGCATATGGTTTCTCCTCTTAGTCAAAACTAAACCACCTAATTAATTCAATCTCAGCACAATTCAATAATAGGCCTCACACATGCTATGTACTTCAAGGTGCTTTCAGTATCCTACAGCATCAATCACAGGACCGAATGCAAAGATTTTGGCTAATCACGTACATCATAAAGCTGTTAGGCCTAGAGACTTTCTCAAATAAAATGTGGATCTGGAGCCATGTTCTGAACTCTCCAAAGTTCAGAGATGTTCTGATCTGGGGCCAGGAACCATTTGCAAAATCCAAAACCCCTCTTTCCTCAAAACTGAGAGGTATGCAGAAATTAAATTTTAGTTCAGACTCATCTCTTTTTATGCTGCTCTCATTGAAGTCAATGGGAATGCTGATGATGGCTTCAGTGAGAGAAGGATGATGCATAGTAGTGAAGGGTGGTAGGCACTAATTAATACAAAGAAATAAAGGGACCTCGCATTTACTAAACATCACTCCTGCTTAGATAGTGTTAATTTTTAGGGCCAGATTCTGTTACCTTATGTTCACTAGCACCTTACTCTGAAAATACCACCAGGTACTGGCCAGCATAAGTAAAGGTGAAGGATGTAGCCGTTAAACACTGATGAGGGCATTATGGATGAGTTAGATGGAAAGGTTCAGATTGCAGTGGTCACCATTAAAAAGTTAACATTTATTGACAATTACATAGGCATTTAGCATTGATGTATTTACTGGCATCTGAGACAGTTGTTTTCTATTCTAAGCAGGAGTAGAAAAAATGTATGCCAGCAGTCTGATAGTTGTAGACAAATACTGACCTTTAACACCAGCAGCTGTCCTTTCTCCTCATTTTCCACAGGGAAATTGATTCAATATAATAATAAACTGAATTTATCCACCTCTGAAAGATATATACTATAATCACTGGGCCAGATTCTGCCATCAGATTCCACACAGCTCAAACTGACTTCCTGGGAATTTCAGACACGTGCCTGAAGGCAGAACTTCAGCCATGGTGACTTTGCTGCCATTTGGAAGCCAGACCTATCATCAAACAGACTTCAGGTAACTTTAAAAATATACCTTCTTTTATTCTTCCCAATCCATTACACTAACGTCTGAGGTCACCTCTCTCCCCTGCATTTGACACTAGCAACAGGAGAGGTTCGAAAGCCTACAAGTTAATGCAAGAAGTCAGAAGTGCTGCTGTTCGTATTTCTATCACCTGAGCAAACAGAAAATTGCAGAGCAACCTACCAAATAAAATGCACTGAACAGAAAGGAAAATCATTGGCACAACTGGGGACCAGTGCTTCACACACTACTAGAAGAAGAAGCAACTGAGGATTTCAAAGAGGGACACAGCTTTTTGTTATGACGCTTGCAGAATGTTTCCCACCGTTCTGGAGGAAAGTTTCAGAGGTTCTCAAATGGCCTGCTGTATTAGCATGTCAGCACTTGTGCAACTAAATCCTTTTCTGAGTGCTTTGGAATTCATCCATTACAATTCTCTCTCTTCTGGAAACTGGCATGCCAACTTTTTTATTGTGTGTAAAACATTAACCTTGTTTGAAGGAAGTTATTGGCTCCAGTCAGGGGAGAAGACAGCTGTGTAGTTTAGGTGTTTTAACTGGGTTAACAGTGTTAGATTCTGAGGAAAGCTAATATAAATCAGGTAATCAGTGGTGCACTAATAAATTTGTACCAATTTTTTGTTGAAAAGGTGCTAGTTATCAGTGTCTGAACGCTGCTATAGCGTTGGCACAGTATTTTTACTATGCTGGTTCTATGCATTATACACAGACCTTCAGTTTGGGGTAACCATGGTGGGGAGAACAAAGCCAAATCCTAGTAGCCAATGAGACAGCTTTCATGAGTGAGGGCAGCAGGATTCTATCTCATATGTATCACTTAGGACCAGATCCTTACCTGGTGTAAACTGCCACAGCCCTGTGGAGTTCAGTGGAGCCACGCCAATTCATGCCATGTGAGGATCTGGCTGTCAGCACTGAGACACCAAAGTTAAGCCAGTTAAAAATGTCCCACGTTATCCCTTCATCCTATTACCTTTAACTTCTAACACTTCCCCTGCAGAAAAAATTGCTTCCTAAGGATATTTTATATTAGATCCTATACTACAATATTTTTGTTTTACAGAAGAAATATATTTGTTTCAAATACACTTGCTCTGCACTTACACCAAGATACCCATCAGAAATTTTTTTAGTTTGACAACCATGAAAATACAAGTAATTCCCAGTCCTAACAAGGCATCTTCCTCATTCCAACCTTTTGGCCTTGTATCTAAGACCTAGTGCTGCGCTTCCACAGAGAAACAGGGGAAAAATTGAGAATCCCCTTAGACCCAAGATAAAATTCCAAAACTCCACACCTCAAAATACAGAGGTTTCTGGAGACCTTTAGAGTCTCTCAAGGGAAAAAAGATGAAGGGTGAGCTGATGATTTCCTTAGTCTCCGCGTTTTTAGCTCTTTGCTCATTCTTTAAAGGACTCCATTTTGACTGTTCCTTTCCCTCTCTCCCTCCTCCTCTTTGCATTTGCTTTTCTGTTCCTTATTGTCTATCTCAGCAAATTGCTTCTGTCACCTCTTTCTTTTGTTCTCTAAAGCTAAGATCCACAACCGCGGAAACTTTTCGTACTGTACTGCATTAATCAAAGTCCACATGATGGACACCATCTTCGCTGGTACACCAAGGATTGAACTAGAGACCGCCCGAGTTAAAAGAGCAAGCTGCTATAGCCCATCTCTGCAACTGGAACTGTACAGAACCAGAATTTCCTTTCCACAGGAAATTCTGGCATTAAAAAAGAAATCCAAGTCTGCATAAAATCCTGAAATTTTGAAATTTCCTACAAAACAAAAAAATCTGAAAATTTCTTCTTCAGAACTATTGATAAATTTCATTTAGTTGTGATTCATTTTTAAAAATGTTTTACAACATTAAATATCAATGAAATAAAATATACTATTAAATTTAATACTGTAGTATACAAGTCAAAATGAAATTAATCAAAAAGAAACATTTTAATACTATTGTAACCATTCATTTAGTCCTTTTCTTCAATGAAAAATTTTGTTGAAAAACACACGTCCCTGAGAAATGTTTAGATTTTGAAAAAAAGGCATCATTTCATGGAAAACTGCTCTGTCTACATTTTTTTTGACTAGCTGTACTCACATCCTCCCTGGACTGGGCACCGAGGGGGGCATATAACACATGCTAACCAGACATCAATGGGAGAAAGATCCAGACCTAGTCTGATGTGGGAACTGTGGAAGTGTTGCAGGAGTACTGGGTTAGTACATGCTGTGAAGATGTACCTTATGTTTTGCAATGCCTCTAGCAAAGCAAACAAAGTGTCTGAAATTCAGTTCAAATATATTTATGAAGAGCAAATATGCTCACTTTTACACTCAGTATTTTTAATCTTCTAGGCTTCAATGACACTGATATCTTTAGCATACTGTTAAAACACCACATTTCTTTTAGCAATATGTGCAGTATGCACGCCATACAGGTCTGCTTGAATGGAGCTCATTGCAGGATTAAGATCTTACAACTTGTCAATAAAAAAAAAAAAGTTTACAGTATTTATAAAATATCAATACTGAGATACCAGTGTTTTATCCCCATGTCAATTAGTCCTGTGAGAAACTGTATAAGGTAGTTCCTACACATACTAACCGACTTACCTTGTTTTAGCAATCACTCTTTAAATGCTCTGGCCTAACCAACATTTGAATGGATAACTGTGAGCCACTTTATTAGCTACTCATCTATTTTCTTATGACACTGATGCATTTAGAAAATTAGCTGTAATAAATTTAGAGCTGGAATTTACTGGATATAAGTCTATTGAAGATTAGAGGGAATTGGAATAACCACTGTTATGACACCTTATTTTACTATTACCACAGTTATTAATTAAAGAGTAAATGTAGAATGTGCAGTGTGATACTTGAATCACAAAAGTTAGGTGTCATTGATGTCTCATTGAAGCCATAAGGTCTCACTGAATCCATGAAATCAATGGGACTGTTCACATTAGTAAGGCAAGGAGGATTAATCATAAGCAATTTGGTCTGGAATTCTCAAAGGGGTCTAGAAATCAACACTCCATTGAAATCCACTGGGAGCCGCATGTTTAACTGCCTTAGAGGTTTTTCTGAAAATCCCTCCCTTAAAGGTAACTGGCAAATAAGCCCATTGAAAACATATGAAAACTCTTGAGAAAAATACTTTCTTCATAAAATAAACAATGGATTTTAAGAAAAAAATTAAGCATCATATATTACAGAAATTGAACGTAAAGCTGTAGCAGTAATATTCTACATTCATTACAGAAAGGGCCAACCCACAAGCCCAGATAAGAATATGTCCACAAGCATTGGCGCAGCTGAAAACCAAACTTACATTCTCGTTATGAAATCCATATGTAGCACCGAGAACTGGTGAAACACATCACTCTGGCTTTGTGCCTATCATAAGCCCTTCTCAAGTATCTTAGATCATCTAAACTCTTTAATGCACAGTCTAGATTTTAAAAGGCTAACCTCAAATGAGTTACAATGGCCAATACAGATATAACTAGTACAGAGAGTTTCCTTAAAATCTTGCCATTGACCAATAAAAAAAAGTTTAAATACTATTTGCTAAATGAGTTATTGTTTTCTATTTTAAGTACAGGGGGTACGTCAAACACTGTAAATACCATATATACAGTAAATGCAAAGTTTTTAAGGCACCTTTTCTACACATACTAATTGAATACATTTAGTTCATTTAAAACCTGGAAACATTTGACCCTAACTATTTTATCCAGAGGTAGAAAGAAAGAAACAATGAAACTGATAACTAGTAGGGGAACGCTCAGATGTGTGGGAGACAGACCTTTTACCAGTGTCAGAGCTCAATCTCACAGGCTGTAAGAATGAACACAGACATTTCCACTTTCAGATCTACATGAAAAACTCATTTATTCCATTTAGCTCTCCTTCAGCTGGCAAACAGACATCACCATCTCCGGTACGAAAATCTCAAAGGATAAATGAAGTTCCATAATGACATGTACATTTCTGGCCAAAGATGCTAGAACCACCAGATTTCCAGGAAAGGTAAGAGGCACCCAGGGAACATTAGACAAGAGGTGTTTTGTGCCAAGAACAAGAACTTTCACCTAGCTAGAATTTTGTTTCAGCCACTTTCAGCTATCCTTTGGCAGTTTACCAGCATAATTATGCCATCATTCAAAATTACATGCAAAGCCAAGTAAATATTGGGGTCGTCAAATGTATCTCAGATTGTACCGTATAATGTTTTGCAGCAGGCACAGCACATAAACTGTGAAGAGTTCATATAAGACGGGCAACCTGTGGCCAACAGAGCTCAGATGCCATGGTGATGGGCACAATATAAAAACCTCTACAGATGGACAGAACATTAGAATTGGCCATATCAGGATTGGAATATAACCTAATCAGAATTGACAAGTCAAAGGTAAACCAGGTCAAAGTGTCCCCAGATTAACAGGCATATGTATTCAGATGTATCCAAAGGTTAGAGGACAGCAGGAATGATCGTTCACTTTTATTTATCAGTATATTACACTTTATACTCTGTGGTGTGGCCAGCACAAAAGAATGAATGGAACTATTTTGTGCTAAATGTTCTAGGATAGAAATACTACTGAGGGGCCTGATTCTGTTGCACTTACACTGAATGATTTCTTTCAACAGACAACTTGTGTAGGAAGACACTATTCAATATGAGAAACAGACGCCATAGTTGAGGACTGGAGATAATAAGCCTTTATGATTATCTTTCCTAGAGAAGACAGAAGCTTTGATAACTTATAAATTGAGGGAGTGAGAATAGATAGGGCACAGTTTATGCAGAGCAGTTACTTTCCCCTTCTAACTTTCAGACAGCTAGCGTGAACAAAATGGTGACAGATTTCCTTGATGAAACATGAAAAATACTCTGACAGAAATGAAAATACTGCATTCATGTATCATTGAAACCCATTCATGAGTTTATAGTCCCCAAGTATTCCAGGAAATGTTACAAATCCACAGCCTGTTCCCAAGTCCTAGATTTTGCATCTGGATCTGAGATGCACATTTCAGGAGGCTCAGGAGGGCTAATTATTCCAGCAAGTGCATGGAAAAAATAATACTCTCAGAATTTGCTTTGATATGCATGTATTAGATGACAGAATACGAAAAAATTGGTGAAATGGGCTAAACCTTCATACATTGGGTCATCCCGTGCCTCACTGGGGGGATTTCTCACAATAAATTAGATATAGATATTTAGCCTATCACACCTTTCGGAGGATGGCAAAATCCAAATAAAGAAATGTTTTTGCACGACAGCAGCTGATAGAACCAGAATTATATATCACAGATTATTTAAGCAATTTGCAGTGATTTGCAACTCTCAGAGAGTTTACGGGTAAAATTCTCTCCTCAAAACCAAACAGTGGATTTTGATCTCAGTATACTTCTTCCCGCAATTTGCAAGGATTTTCCATTGATATCTATGAAAACACTGCACATGCAAGAAAAAAATAACATAGAAGTTGTTGACAAAGAGCAATTACTTGCAATAAAATCCTTACTGAATTAGTTTTAAGTATCTCTGGAGTCCATTAATACCTGAGAGGAGGTGAATGCAAATTGCAACCTTCGGACTCAATCTTTTGACGCTACACCCAGAGGAGAGAATCATTGCCTGCTGATTACCTATTCTCTGATTCTAAAGATCTAAGGCCCACACTGTATAAAGGAGAGACTGACCTTTTCATGTTGTGCTTATCTGAGCAAAAGCTGTTATGAACTTGTAACCACAGGAAAACCCCTGTGTGGGGTCTGAAGGACTGATCACCTACCAGAGCCCTTGCTGTAGTAGGGTCTGATCCCTGGTGAGGTTATTAGCATGTGTGTAGGTTCTATTATTGTTTATGCTTTCTCTTTAAAGCTTTCAGCTTAAAATAAATGTGCTTGCTTAAAAAGAGCTGTGTGGTAATTTATAAGTCTGGGCAATTACGCTGTTTATAGCCTCCAATGAGAAAGCAAAGCACAGACGCTGTTTGCTAGGCTCTCTGGCTTGCTTGGAATAAATCAGTGTAGGCAGAGAACTGTACAGCCTGGAAAACTCCCCATGAGAGGGGAGAAAGAGATGGGTCTCTGCCTTAGAGAGGAAAAGGCTAGAGAGCTGGAAGCATGAGAGAGAGGTCACTGGTGGACTAACGTGTAGTTGCCCTGAACTGTGACAAAATATCTTTCACTGTAGGTATCTAGGAGAAAAAGGTTTCCAAAGTGCGGTTATAGCATTAATTTATTATGCACTAAATACATTTTTTGGATAATAACTTGCAATAAACCAAGATTATTGATATACAAATAAACAATGAGACAAGATGATGTTCAGTTTATGGATCTCATTTTAGTAATGCACATCTAATGATGCATGACTAAGTTATTACAGTAAGATTGTTAATCACACAGTTTAGACAACCATAAACATAGAACAAACAGTGCTGGTCCTTTAAAATTTCTTCTATCCCGCTAAAATGGGGTGTTCTTTTTTATGTGCGGGCTTGTTTTTAAGAAACTCATGAATCAGTAGATTTCACCCTGCAGACCAGGAGGAATTTTAAAGGGGAAGGAATGTAAGGTATGTATTTACACTTGCAATAAATATCCTTTAGTGATTATTCTTATAAGAAGATAAAAGTCCTATTTGTAAAGCCAATGAACGGAGACTTTCCTTTAGCTTACATGGCAAAGTTGTGAATGTCTTTAGTACAACCCTGTGTTGGATAGGTGGGGTATAGCGGACAATTATCATGTCTGAACATGCAACATACAGCCATAGAACTTACAGAGTAGGACTGAATAACAGTTCTGTGCTTCAGCAGTAATTCTGACTGCATAGTCCTACATTATTTGAAAAGATATTGTACTTCTTCTTTGGGTGGCTGGTGATATACAAATAGGAGAAGGCAAGGACATGCCAATTAAACCAGCTGGATAAACATGACATGCCAAATAAAACAAACTGTATAAATAAAGATTACTGCTCCTCAAATGATTACAGAGAATGATTTTTCAAGCAGTCTTATAAAAATCAAGGTGCAATATAGACTGTTGTATATAGAGGGCCAGATCCCTCTGTGATGTAAACAGAGGAGCTCTACCAATTTACATCAGCTGAGCATCTGGTCTACATTTTTTATTCAGTGCTAAAAGTAGCTATAAATCAATCCCGGAGCTAATGATGAAAGCCTAATTGAAAAATAAACAGCATCTTTTTAATAAGAAGTGTTAGAGTTTAAAGAAATTGGAAGAGATATTTCAGCACTAAGTAGCACATTCCATTCACTATGATTACCTCTAAGTAAATGAAATGCAGCAGCAGCTACATTACAGTATTTTAAAATAACCATTAATAACGTCACTTTTAAGGAGCATGCCTCACTCCCCATCAAGGCACTTTGGGTATTGGACAATGTCAAAACAGCTTTAAAATAACAACAACAAAAAAATAACAATAAGAAAACCACTCCTTTGTCTAAATAACAACTTGGGGTAGGAGGATGGGAAGGTGGTTCAACACCAAAGAAAAGGAAAAGGGTAATTTTTAAAGAGAAACAGAGGCAAAGACAGTAAGTATTAAAAATCACCTCTCACAGAGAGTTTTATGGCAGTCACAACAGAGGAGTAGTTTATTAGTTACCATTAAAGTCTGTGCAAAATTGAGCCCTAGGTTAAGGTGCAGAATGAAGATGCTGGAACCATGATGGTGGAACAATCTGCCTGCAGTGGATGCTATCCTGATTACTCTTCCCCGCTGAGTACTGGGGTAAGGACCAGACAGAATCTGTCCCACAAGGATTATATTATTGAATTTTTCATTTGTGAATTCATTTAATTATTTCATTGCATGATTCTCTTTTTCAGAAGCAATGGAGCATATTCCAATGTTCCACTGAAGGGTATGTCTACACTGCAACAGAAGACCATTCTTCTGCCCAGGCTCAAGCCTAACCCCCTGGCATTTACACTGAAATTGTACTAACCCAGGGCGTGGCTCCAGGGTCCTAATACCCTGCAAGGCTGGAGGGCCTTAGCTTGAGTTAAACTGTGACCTAAGATGCAAGTCCTATTGCTTTGCAGTGTAGACACAGCCCCACTTGACTTGGGCCCTGGGAGCCAGCCAGAAATATCCCACAATTTCACAGGACAACTTCCTTAGTCCTGTCTGTCTCAACGATCTGCAATTCCCTCGACTGAAAATGGAAGCCAACTTCCCCCTGTTTGTAAATGGCAGCTCAGGTTAGCATTACTCCATTCTCTTCTGATCACTGAACTGCAAGCGCACTGTCAATGGAGAGCAAACCTATCAAGCCTTTTGCAAAGCAAGTTGCTTCCTGGTTGTATGCAGGGCAGGCAATAAAGTCTTCCGACAGTGCACCATGGCCTTAGGGCTAGAGTGGTCACATTTCAGGGGGGGACATGCTAGGGATTCTGGGATCTAGATACTTTGATAGTGTCTGTGCACTCCAGTGTGGATGCTGGAGCACTAGGTTTAAGAATGGGTTAGAAAAGTCTTAATGTAGGTTTAAAATACCCTTACATGGATCAGCTGACTCGAGTCCCACTAACCCTGGGCTTACATTGCAGTGTAGACTAGTGGTATGCTTGATTGCAGGCTCTTAAAGGAGATGAGATGCTGTGAGTATCCCAGCACAGGACACAATCTTACAGGGAGGAACATGCTAACCATTGACAAATATTTGAAAAGTATGAGCTTCAGGTCTGGTCTACACTAGGCGTTTAAACCGATTTTAGCACTGTTAAACCGATTTAACGCTGTACCCGTCCACGCAACAAGGCCCTTTATAGCAATCTAAAGGGCTCTTTAAATCGGTTTCTGTACTCCTCCCTAACGAGAGGAGTAGCGCTAAAATCAGTATTACCATATTGGATTAGGGTTAGTGTGGCCGCAAATCGACGGTATTGGCCTCCGGGCGGTATCCCACAGTGCTCCACTGTGACACCTCTGGACAGCAATCTGAACTTGTGATCGCAGTGGCCGGTAAACAGAAAAGCGCCGAGAAATTTTTGCATTTATTCTTCCTCTGTTTATCAGAACATCGCCAAAAAAAGTAAGAGACTAATTAAAATAACACAAAGAAAAACAAATAAAAACTAAGGGCGAGGGGATGAGAACACAAAATAGAAAAAAAAGAAAAAAGCAATAGAACAAAAAATATGAGAAAAAAAAACAAAAAAAAAACAAGTTATGGAGCTTGAGATCAAAGCAGTGGGTGGACGATGCTAGTCTCAAATCCAAAAAGAGTCCAGCATGGACTGTACGAGAGATACTGGATCTGACCGCTGTATGGGAGACACATTGTTCTATCAGAGCTCATTACAGAAGATGAAATGCCCAAAGCATCTGAAAAAATTCCAGGCTATGATACAGGGTCCACAGCACAATGCGGCGTGACCTGCGTAACGGAAAGCCAAGAAATCAAACGGATGCTCATGGAGGTGGGGGGTACCAAGGACTTCCAGCTATCCCACAGTCCCCACAGTCTCCGAAAATCATTTGCATTCTTGGCTGAGCTCCCAATGCCTGTAGGGTCAAACACATGTTCCAGGTGGTTCAGGTCTATCTCATCAATTTACCCCCCATCTCCCTCCGTGATAGAAGGGAAAAAGATCGTTTGTTTGACTTTTTTCGGATGTCACCGTATGTCTACTGCATGCTGCTGTAGACACAGTGCTGCAGCAGTAAACAGTAGCATCCTCTCTCTCCCTCCCCGGTGGAGATGTACAGTGCGGTAGGACTGATAGCCGTCCTCTCATGAGCCCGTGAGTGCTCCTGACTGCCTCAGGTGAGGCTGGCGGGGCGCCTGGTAAAATAGGAATGATTCCCGGGTCATTCCCAGTAGATGGTACAGAATGGCTGGTAACCTTCCTTATCATAGCAACTAGGGCTGAGCTCATCAGCCCCCTTCCTTTCATGTGTAAAGAAAAGATTCTGTCTGCTGGACTATATGCAGCGGATGCTGGCTCCTCTCCCCGCATGCTTAATGTTCTGCCGCACTATCATAGCAGCTGAGGCTGCCTCCCTCATTTTATCTCACTAACAAGTCAGTATTTCTTATTCTGCATTCTTTATTACTTTCATCACACAAATGGGGGGACACTGCCATGGTAACCCAGGAAAGTTGAGGAGGAGGGAAGCAACGGGTGGGTTGTTGCAGAGGCATCCCTGTGAATGGCACGCAGCTCATCATTTTTGCGGGATCTGACACAGAGCACTGTGCTCTCTGGTACTCTAGTACATTGCCCATATTCTAGGCAGGACTGACTCTATTTTTAGATACCATAAAGGAGGGATTGACTCAGGGAGTCATTCCATTTTGTCTTGGCTCCCGGCCAACCTCACCAGGGCAGCACATAGACAGAGCAGATGGTACACAACGACAGATAACCGTCATCTCATGTCAATTTACAACGGCACAGCAAGCGGTACAGAACGACTGATAACCATCTCTGCTATCAGGCAAAGGCAATAATGCTGCTGTGTAGCGCTGCAGTATCACCTCTTCAGCGGCATCCAAGTACACACATAACACGGTTATGGAACACCAACCCCAGAGTGGACCCCCCCATAAAATAGAGGCAAAACAGGCTCCATGGTTGCCATGCTATGGCGTCTGCCATGGCAATCCAGGGAAAAAGGGCACAAAATGCTTGTCTGCCGTTGTTTTCCCGGAGGAAGGAATGACTGACGACATTTACCCAGAACCACCTGTGACAATGATTTTTGCCCCATCAGGCACTGAATTCCAAGGGGTGGGGAGACTACGGGAACTATGGGATAGCTACGGAATAGCTGTCCACAGTGCAGTGCTCCAGAAATCGATGCTAGCCTCGGACCATGGACGCACACCGCCGAATTAATGTGCTTAGTGGGGCTGCATGCACTCAACTTTATACAATCTGTTTTACAAAACCGGATTATGTAAAATCGGAATAATCCCGTAGTGCAGACTACCCTCAGGGTAGGAGAGAAGCTGTTTAGGTTGATCCAAGGGAATATAAATAGGAGAGGCATAGCAGAGAGGTGTTGTTAGTGTTATTGATAGAACTTCTTCTGTAATAATATAGGTTTCAAAGTGGTAGCCATGTTCGTCTGTATCAGCAAAAAGAACGAGGTGCCACAAGGATTCCTCATTCTTTTTGTAATACTGCAGATGCACTAAATTATCCCACATTTACACAGCAAACGTCTTACAAATTCTTCTCTTATTTTTCCTTGATGAGAGAAATTCTTTCCAAATGATATCCTACCTCAAACCCTTCTTTGAATAAGATTACTTGGATGGAGGAAATCCTGACAGCTGGAATTCTGTGTTATTAAAATCAATATTCTTTGATGAACATTAGGTCTGGACCATATTGAAGTCAGTTATAATGCACAGACAATCATATGCAACATTTCCAATAATAATCCAAATACAGCTTTTCATCTATAATGAATTATGGAGCAGTTCCTCTAAATCATCTGTATGGAGCCGGCACTGATAGTGCTAATTTAAAAAAAAGTGCTAGTTTTGAGCTTCAAATTGATATTTTAGTCTGATAAATTAAAATCCAATATTAGCCAATAAGATACTAACCACACAAAAGCACACATTTTTCCTGACCGTTTTCTCCTTTCTGTCTGAGGTCTGATCGGCTGCCACCACAGCTTGTGCAAGAGCAACACAAGCTAATGACAAGAGCCAAAGACGACATTTTGGAGAATTAAATAACCTTTCCAAACAAATGAGCAATGGGGCCCAAGGTAACGAATGTAATTAGGGAGGTTCAAAGTATCCTCTCCCAGGGTATACCTGGAGGAGAGAGCCTGGGAAAAAGAAACTTTGCCCAAACTGTTTTCTCCCCTGTGGAATGAACAGGAGGTTCTGTCCCTAAACTCCACAGATCTCTGAGTTCCACATGGATAGCAGGGGAAGCTGCCTCAGGCAACAGATGCCTGTGCAATCTGCATGTAATCACTCTCTGCATTGGCTCTTCCTTCCCATCCACATGGCAGTGTAGATCAGTTACAGTCAAGCAACCATGGTTTTCCCAGCTGTGGCAACTTAGGCTCACAGGATCCCCCATTAAAGGAGTTGTGTTGTCTTGCTTCAACTCCAGTTTCTCTCTAAGCAGATTTTTCACTATCAGAGGCCTAGCACCCTGTGTTATGGCAGCAGAATCCAGCACTACTGAGAGCTGAATTTAGCTCTCCGACCATTAAACATTGATTCTACAGCTCTCCAAGCACAACTGCCAAAATCATTGTGTGTCCACCCTTTCTCTATCCTTTGCATTATGCATAAGACCACATGAGAAAAACACTAGGTCACTCTTAAATCCTTGTCTCCTGTGCTACCGAAAGCATCATGGAGACAAATCACTAAACTGAACCAGTATATATGGAGATTTGTTATTATTAGGACTGTCGATTAATTACAGTTAACTCATGCGATTAACTCAACAAAATTACCTGCAGTTTTAATCACGCCGTTAAACAACAGAATACCATTTGAAATATATTATATATTTTTGGATGTTTTTCTACATTTTCAAATATATGTCTTCTGTTCTGTTTTACTCACATTCTGCCATATATTTCATTTTATAGCCGTCTCGGATGATGACCCAGTACGTTGTTCGTTTTAAGCACACTTTCACTACAGATTTGACAAAACACGAAAAAAGGTACTAATGTGAGATTTCTAAAGATAGCTACAGCATTTGACCCAAGGTTTAAGAATCTGAAGTGTCTTTCAAAATCTGAGAGGGATGAGGTAGGTGTGGAGCATGCTTTCAGAAGTCTTAAGAGAGCAACACTCCGATGTGGAACCTACAGAACCTGAACCACCAAAAAAGAAAATCAACCTTGTTCTAGTGGCATCTGACTCAGATGATGAAAATGAACACGTGTTGGTCATCATTGCTTTGGATTGTTATCGAGCAAAACCAGTCATCAGCATGGACACGTGCCCTCTGGAATGGTGGATGAAGCATGACGGGATAAATGAATCTTTAGCGCACTTGGTAAGTAAATATCTTGTGACACCGTCTACAGCAGTGCCATGCGAATGCCTGTTCTCACTTTCAAGTGGCACTGTAAACAAGAAGCAGTTAGCATTATCTCCTGCCAACAAATAAACTTGTTTGTCTAAGCGATTGGCTGAACAAGAAAGAGGACTGAGTGGATTTGTGGGCTCTAAAGTTTTACATTGTTTTATTTTTGAATATAGGTTTTTTTGTACATAATTCTACATTTGTGAGTTTAACTTTCATGATAAAGAGACTGCACTACAGGACTTGTATTAGGTGAATTGAAAAATACTATTGCTTGTGTTTTTTACAGTGAAAATATTTGTAATTAAAAATAAATATAAAATGAGGACTGTATACTTTGTATTCTGTGTTATAACCGAAAACAATATATTTGAAAATGTAGAAAACATCCAAAAATATTTAAATTATATTGTGTTCTATTATTGTTTAACAGTGTGATTAATCTCATGATTAATCATGATTGTTTTAATCGCTTGACAGTCCTAGTTATTATAGGTGGGGTTGGAAGCACAACCTATTATCAAGGTTGGCCAACACTTATCATTATAATACCCTGTTTTCAGTTGCTTAAACCTGGCCAAAAGTTAACCATTTGGGTTATAATTTCCCATGCTGAGTGTCTGCCTCAATCTGATTATGTGGGGAAAAATCACAGTCAAATTGGTCCAGCTGTTTCTGAGAAAAAGCCATGGGAAAAATATACTGTTGGGGGAAAGAAGAGGGGTCCACCCTGGTGAAAAGTGGATGGGCTAGGCCCATTCAATTCCAAAAAGTGGGAGGGCTGTGGCCCTCCTGGTTCCAGCGCCACTGATCCTGCTGCGAAATGGAAACTGGGACTGGTGGCTGGCAGGCAGAGAGCAGGAAACAGAGATGGGTTGAAGGACTGGGAGCTGGTGGGGGAGACTGCAACTTGCTTGAGTGAAGGGACTGGGACTGAGAAGCAATGTGAGGGAAGCAGGGAAGGAGATAGGTCTAACAAGGTCTCAGGGCGAAGGGGAGAACTGGGACTGGTCAGGAAAAGAGAGACTGGGACAAGGAGCTAGGGTGTGGGGAGGACACTGAGACTGGACATGGAGCTCAGGGCGGGAGACTGGCACTGGCAGCCTGTGGGGACAGCAAATGTGGATGGGGCAACCAGAGGCCAGACAGGAGGAGACAGATTAGATGAGGAGCCAGGAGTGGGAGGGACTAGGAGTAACTAGGCAAGGAAACTAGGACTGGGAATGACGGGAAGACTGGGGTGGTGTGCAAAGAGGTGAGACCAGGACATGTGCAAGGACACGGAGACTGGAATGAGAAGCCTGAAGCGTGGGACAAAGTGAGGAGAATGGGACTCAGAATGAGGAGCAAAGGATGGGGAAGAAACAAGACTGGGACAAGGACAAGTTGAAAGAAATGGAGCAGAAGGGGGAATGGACAGAAGAGTCTGTGTCCGTTAGAGCACCCTACGCTTCCAGAGCCTGGAATGGCACCCAAGGTTCCTGAGTCTCAGCATTCCTCCACTGTAAGCAACTACCTGTGAAACCCCCTGGCAAAAGTATCTTATATCCCCTCTAGCGCTGGCCCATGTAAAGGATGGTAATCTACTCCACTAACTCAACTTGCTACTCCTCTCACTCAACTTGCGGACATCTGTGTGGCGGATTCTAAAGTTCGAACCCTGCTGATGACCCATGTGAGTGTCAAGATGATGTCACATGATGGAATTTTTGTTTTTTCAGTTTGCTCTTTAAAAACTAAGGAATCACACACATAACATGTATTAAAAAAACATTAATGTAGCACAGTCAAGAACACACAATTTCGGAAATGCCAGAATTAAATTCAAACCCCTCTTGCATATACTTTGCAATGTAGTCTTTAATTATGTGATCAAATACTACTTTTTCCAAAAGCCCCCAGCTTATTCAGTGCACAGGATGGACCTGCTCTGGTGATGAATCAAGGGTGTGTACTGAAGTAGGACGCCTGCTTTATTTGTTGCAGAACTTATAGTGTGTAGTCAATGATGCAGGAGATTGCAGGAAGAGAAAGAGTGATCTCATAGCTGAGGTATATGAATGTTGCTCGGAAGAACTGGATTCTATCCCTGGCTACGGCACAGAGTTTCTGTGTGATGCTGGGCAAGTGACTTAAATCAAGATGCCACTAACTGTGTGTTCATTTTCTGTGTACCTGCCTTGATAATCTGGAGTCTGATTTACTTAAGAGCTGAGCACTCACTGTTCCCACTGAAGTCAATGGGAGCTATGCTTTGAACATATCAAATACTATACAATGCTAAGTATGCTGAAAAATCACATCCTAGGTGTCTCAGATTGGGCACCCAAAATTAGTAGATACTGTTGATCTTAATCATATTGTGTCTCAGTTTCCCATCTTTAAAATGGGGATAATAATTGTCACATTCTAGGATGCAATCCAGACTCATGAGGAGTTGTCACTGCCTGCCCCATAGCCCTGGGTGCCTTGCAATGCTTTGCAGTTGTAACTTCCAACCTGGGCTGCTCGCAGCCAGTCTATCAGTATGCCAGTCACACCAAGAGTCTGTCTGCAAGACAGTTCTGGGTCAGCATCTCTGACCCCAGCAGTCTGTCTATAGCCCCACTCTGGCTTCCACCAGCCTTGGTTACTACTTTCTGGGTGACCCCAACACACTCCAGCCCTCTCTTGGACAGTTCAGATATTGAGGTTTGTTGCCCTTTTAAGGAGTCAATGTTCAACAGTTTGTTACTACAAGTGGAGTTAACAAAAAACTCAGTTTAAACATAGCACTGGATGGGTTTAGATTAAAAATAAAAAGTTTATTAACAAAAAAAGACAGCATTTTAAATGAATTCAAGTACAAGAAATAAAGCTAGTAATGGTTACAAGCAAATAAAAGTGAAAAAGCATCTAAAAGTCTAACAGTCTAGAACGTTTTGGTTCAAGGCTTTGTTTAAGTTGGCCATTCTCACTACAGTCTTCCAGAAAGATGGTGACTGACCCTTACCTTGGTCACAATCTCTCCCAGAGGCCCAAAAGTGCTGGTGCCTTTATCTTCTTAGGTGAAAGACAGAGAACTTGGGGTTTTCTGCCTCTTTCCTTTATAGTTTAATGAACCTTTGAAGTGGATTCTTCTGAAGATTACCCTTCAAAACAATGTTTATCTAAACCATGAGGAAAGCAACATGTAGTCAGGTGGTGAAGGAGGCTCCCTGCTCTTTCTTCCCCCACTTGTGTTTACTAAAATGCAAATTTTTCTGTTTCCTGCCATCTCCTTCCCCTGCTGTTTTGAGGACTCTGTTTATTACTTATATAGAAACTGAGATAAAGAAACTTTCCTCTGTTTAACTACTTTTGCCTAGGCTGTTTGGCATTGAACATGTGCTAATATCACATAGGGGGAATTCATAATGTTTCATATAATGTTGCTACATGTATTTCACCATGTTATTATTGATAAGTGAGTTATTACAGCATGTGTGGTGTGAATACAGGGGTGCTTTTTTCGTCACAATAATATCGCCTAACCTCACAGGCATGTTGTGAAAATAAATGCATTAATGGTTGTGAAGCACTCAGCGAATATATTGACGAGCACCACAGTTAAGTTTCAACAGTGTGTGGTAAATAAGGCATGGGGCCACATATTGAACAATGAGGAGAAAAGAACATATTGAATAGCTGCTCATTATATGAGCATTGTTCCTCTTGTGCACTAAGTGAGGGAGGGATCCTCTGAAAAAAATATGTGTTTATGTAACGAAAGACTGTCATACCACCTACACACAAGGTAGCTGAATTAAGACAATTTTAATTCTGGCATTTCCTAAGTTTTTGAGTGCTTGACTTTGCAACACAGATGACTAATACCTGCTGATACTGGGGAGCACAATATCATAAACTACGCATATTATGTACTAATGAGGTCAGTGACAATGATTATATGCTACTTAATTTGTATGATCAAAGTTAATTCCATCTATCATCAGCCCGGTTTTATTTCTGGCATCACATTAAATAGTTAAATAGTTAATAAATTAAATCAAAAATCTTTTAAAATTCAAGACAGGGCTTCAACTGCTGTAAAGATCTTCTTAATTACGATCAAAATCAGTTTGCCAGAATGTTGTGTCATTATTTTCTAGGTGGAATCATGTTTTGCGTAGATTTCTTTTAATGCAGTGGGAAAAAAAAATCATACGTGATCATGCCCGGGTAGAAATAGAACAAAGCGACAAAATCTGTTGTGACTTACTGTACCAGATGCTCATGGACCAGCCTTTAGTCTCTGCTTTTTGAAATCTAAACAGTCAAACTTACACTTTTAAATCTCTATTTACTACATACACACCTAATTCCAATACACATGACTGAAACCTCTTCTACTAATGATTATGTATCACTATAAAAATGTATGGCAATAGTTTGCTTGATGAAATCATGATTACTTTCCTGTCCTTGCAGTGAATGGGATACCCTCACTGTAGTCAAAAGGAGCACTGTGTGAGACAGTGATCATGATTTTTCCCCTTCTGAATTTATGGATCTGACAGCTGCTTTTAGGAACTAAACAGAGATGTTTTAGGCACATCTCATCCTTGCCTCTGCAGTCACAGAGACTCCTTATGGCACTGGAATCACTATGGCTTCATTGCACAAGGATGAAACCAGATTCTGGAGAGCAATGCAAAGGTTGATGCAGTTATTGGCTCTGTGTGCGCCAACTGTATGATTGTATGCAGAGAACAATTAGATTTGGGAGCAGGATGGACAGGGAATTCACAGATCCTTCTATCCTCCCACCATAGGTGGTCCGTATTATGGATTGCAACTACTGGGCTGGAGAAGCCTCCGTGGAGCCAGTCTACAGGCACACTAAGTATGTCTACACTGCAGATGGCAGTGTGTTTCCTAGCTCAGGTAGACAGACACACATTAACTCTGCTTGAGCCAACATGCTACAAATACCAGTATAGCAAAGGCTAGCATGGGCAGTGGCTTGGACTAGCCACCAGAATAAAAGCCTAGCCAGCCCCCCCAGGTACGTAAATCAGGCAGTTAATCCAAGTTGCTACACTGTTATTTTTAGTGGGCTAGCTTGCGGAGCGCTAGCGCATGTTGGGGTACCCAAATTGGGAAGAATGCTCCCAAGCTAGAGTGTAGCTGTATCGTTGGTGGCCTTACAGGGGAAGGAGAATTCCTTCTTCATCCTTGCCTGCTCCTTATCCAGCTCCTCTAGCTAGGTGCAGGGCATAGAATGTATCCCTTTGCGATTACTGTAGGATCCAAAGCATATTATTTGTTATTATTTACCTAATATTTCCATAACTACCCACATTCTTATTTGTGAGCATAATTCTATTTGCTTTGATAACTGCTGCACAGAGATAATTCTCTGACAATGGTCAATCTTTTCTGTTTGTGGCCAACTGTCTTTATAAGCAGGTTCTTTATTATAGTCACATTTCTTTGCTGTAAGAACCTTTACTTCTGCTTTGTGAAACTAGGGAATATAATTATTGATAGCATCAAATAGTATCAAACAATAAGGAGGCATATGAACCATTATTTTTGCTAGAACTATAACACACAGCTGCATTTTCCTCCCAAGCAAATTGATGGTATTTTCTTCCATGATATCTTAACAATTTTAAAGCAGGTTAAATGGGAAGTGCAAACAACTTACCATAGGAGCTCTTTAGTATGTACTACGCCAATCCTACCAAAATACAAGTACATTCACCCTCATCTCTTCAGACTAAACCAACACGATCTGAATGTAGAGCAGTTATTTGACACCTCAATCCACAATACCTTATAGGCCCAACCCAGAGAACATGTAGGCACATGAGGTACACAGGATCAGGCTCTATAACAAACTCTAGTGTAATTCCCTTGCACCTGAGTCAACTAACAGCTTCCTTTGATATATGATAAAGCTTTATCAACTTTGCCAGAAGCTTTATGTGTTCATATATCAGTGGGTAGCTGTGTTAGTCTGTATCCACAAACATAACAAGGACTCCGGTGGCTTCTTAAGACGGACTCCTTATTGTTTATGTGTTCCTACGTTAGTGTGATATTACTGCCCAGCTAGGAAAAGCTTTTATGGATACATCCATCACAAGATTCAAGTTTGTTCCATCGCATGATTATTTTACTTACTCCTGTCTTTTCATCAAAGATTTTGATTCCTCCAAAAGAGACAGTTAAAAATATTTTCTGTTTATGTTCTCCTTTCGAACGAGCCGCAGCAACAATTCCCTGTTGAGATAAAAAATGGTTGGGTTGATTTCACTATTTTTTTATTTATTTTCTGGTAGGTGCCCACATACAACAAAAAGCAGGGGCATCACTTCAGAGGAGTTGAGCACTTGATGCTTCTCTCTGGCTTCTAGGCATGCTCAGAACTTCTCAAAATCAAGCACAAGCTCTTCCTTACTATATGCAGCCACAATTTAAAGGCCAATCCAGGTTGAGCCTCCTCCCCACCATCAACTTCCACCCTTCCCTGCCCCCATATACTAACTTTCTTCATGTTCCTCACTGCCCGTTTGATGCATGACCCACACAGAAACTCTGAGCCATCCAGTCCTCCTTGGAATTTGTTCTTATTTGAGCAGAAGATAACCTGATTTCTAGAAGGCTTTTTCACTCTGCAAATTTATTTGTTCTTGCTTAGTTTTTTAATAAGGCAAGAGGGAAAAGGCTCTCTCTTTCATGGAACAAAATGAGCCAACTGACCTTTCATTTTTAAAGAAAGATCTTCTTTGCAAGTTAACAATAGACTTGACTGAAAAATGGGGTGCCTTTTCTGTTTATTCTTCTTTTGTCTAGTGGACTTACCCTATTATTGGACTCTTCTGTCCAGCGGGTGGACTTGCTATTTGTGCATTCTGTATATTATTACAGCTGAAACATAACCTGGCACGCACATAGCAACTTCTCTTTCCATCTTCAGAGTTCTACTTCTATCAGTTACCAATGCTACCAGCCTAGGATTTAGTGTCACAAATTACATTTGTGAATAAATAAAAATACTTAGCCTAACACTCTGCATCTTCAAAATGCTTTTCAAACATTAACTAATTAATCCTCACTACACCGGTATGAAATCAATATTATTATCCCCATTTTACAGATGAGGAAACTGAGACACAGAAAGGTTAAGTGACTTGCCCAAGGCCATACAGCCACTTAATGCCAGAGCCAGTGCTAAAACTCAGAAGTCGCTGGTTCCCAAGTTCCCCACTCAGACCACTAGACCAGGGTGGCTTTACTGGAGCTTGATCAGAATGTCGAAGGTAACATAACACTTCAGCAGAAGGGAATGAAGGTTAAAATGAAGAGGAATGACTCCCTCACGTTACATGATAAGAGCTAGGAGCTCTAGTTCAAAAGACAAGCATATGAATTTGTGAGACCACCTGCTCTGGATGGATCTAATCGCCTCGCATTACTTAGGCAAGTCTCTCCACTACGCTTACAGGAATTAAGCACCTTGGAGACATGGAAATGGCATTCCTATGGCATTCCTAACAGGTCTCCCACACAGCATGTTGGCAGATGGAATCAAGCAATGAATGGAAAAGGGCCTACACGCAGATGAATCAGATTAGAGTCTTGTGGCAGATGCTGTTTTGAGACATTAAGGGCCCTCCTTTAAAACAGGCCCTCCCCCACCATGACAAAATGTTCATAGCTCTTTTTCAATTTACTTGTAAGGAAATATTTCCAAAATTGGTGAACCACGAGATGTGTGTTGCCGCACTTCACTACTCATTCATGCTGCTTTATGTCACCTCCTGCCCCTTTCCTTCAACTTGTCTGTTATCTACCTAGACTGTAGAGCTCCTCAGGGAGCACATTTAAAGGCACTATTTACTGTGTTTTTCTGCCTATAGAAACTAGAGATGGGCCAACACCCCAAATCTAACCTCCATATTTTAGGTGGGGTATTGGTGGTGGGCACCACGGGAGGAAAAGAAGAAGTTAGATTAAAGGTCTAGATTAGAGGCAAGATCACTGCTAGAGCCATCGTGGATTCCTAACATCAGAATGTGAAGCAATAAATTGGTGAAGTCTCAACTTATCAATGTCAGAGTCAGGACCTTTTACAGAACTAGCCAAATTCTATTCTACGACACCTGTGTGTACAGTGGTCTAAATGAAGGGGAATTTGACCCAATGCCATGAAAGTAGAACGACTAAGAGTTCAATCTGAAATTCTCCCCACTTTATTCTGTAACACTTAAATATTAAAAGTCACACTGCACCTTAAGTTTCATCATGGAATCTTGGCATAACTTGTCTCCTCGCGCTGCAGAAACCTCATCTATCCCAATCAGTTTTGCTTTGTATCGGACACCATCACCTTTAAACCTCTTTATTAAAGTGGCTTCACTGCGATCCTGACCTGAAAAGACAAAAGTGAAAATCTGAAAATCACATGACCAAAAAGGAAAAAATAAACAAATGCTCACAAGTAAATGTAAGGTTAAATTTATGTTCATGCCTCAGCACCTGTACATGTGAGTATCTGCATAATGTTAGGAGAAATTTACAAGTGAAATAAAACCTATATTTCTCAAATGTGTATACAGTGGGATTGCAAGTATATGAAATCTTCTGCATGAAATTTGCAAGCTATGTCAGTTTCCAGAAGTAAGAGATGAGCCTGAATCAAACCTCATGCACCTGAACACTTCTGATCAGTGCAAGGTGTTGGAAATCTCACTCCAGATCAGAATTTTGCATCTTGAGTCCACCTCTGATAGCGATATGATACTGCCTCTCTGTACTGCAACTTGTCCAATTGCATTGGTCATATTTTGTAATGTCAGGATTTGTATTTTATCATTTCCATTTCACGAAATAAAAAAACCCCATCATCTGTCTATACAACTTCGTTGCTCAAAAGTCATGGCAACTACTGCTTCCTGGTACTATAATTTTGTTTCTCAATACATCGTAACAACATAAATGTCAATAGGAATTCACACAGAGTCACTCAGAGCCTAGAGGAGGAAACAGGGTGATTCTTACTAAAAAGGAATTTGCTTTGAGTGAGACAGTTAGATGTTGAGAGGGCAAACAGAAAGAAATGACAGAGCAAAGCTGAGAATCAAAAATCCATAACAAACCATGAGAAGGAGAACTTTCTCAGAAAGACAGCAAACAGATGAGGTCCCAAGTGGGTTATTCCTGAGCATTTAGAGAAGCAAGAGTAGATTCTTTACCTTGAGTGGTTGGGGAAAATAGACTGATTTGGGAATCAGTCTTTTTGAGAGCTGGTTGAAGACCTTAATCAAGAACCTTGAATTTCTTGATTGGTAATTGTAATACAGCTTTGTGTTTGTGAGTGACAGCAAATGCAAATTAGAGAATATAATAGCAGGAGTCCAACATACCTAGTGACTTATGAAAAGGTGAGTTCCTGAACAAAGTTCAAACAAGAAGAAAGAGTTGAGAGTCTAGACACTGACCGGTTGCAAAAAGAAGTGGGCATTACTAAAAGCAAGCTGCATTAACTACACACAAAATAGCTTACTAATGCAAAAAAGAAGTGTGATGCTCCCATTCTTCTGTGAGAGTTAGGAGGTTTACATATTCACATGCTGCTTTCCATTTTGCAGAAGCAGGAGAGACTCTGAGAAATTGAATCAGGTGGACCACATGAGGAGGCATCACTATAAGATACAAACCAAAAGCAACCCAGATAAAGAAAGGCAAGAATATGGAGTGGGAGAGAAGAGGATAGGAAAAATGAAAACCCATAGCGAAATAGTGACAGGACCAAGTGACAGTCTTCAGATCCAAATCTGAATCCAAATCTCCACAAGGTTCGGAAGTGTTTGGATGCGAGGTTTTGATTCAGGCACAATTTTTAGCATGCAGTAATTGAATCTGCTTCTGGAAAAGAAAGCAATGGATAAGATGAGTCCAGTATGTCCTCATGAGCGACAACTGAAATATCTAAAAGATCTGCGAGGTAAAAACAGATCAGAAAAAAAGAGTCCCGATTTTCAATGAGAAATCCAAAACCCAGAACCTGAAAACTTCCAGTTTTCAGATGAAATTTTTTAGTTTTTTTGAGAAGTCAAAATTTTCTGCAGAAAAAAAATTCCATTTTCTGACCAGTTCTACTGAGAAAGAAAGATTAAAAGGAGTACATAAAAATTAAAAATGCTGAGCACTTCAGTGGCAGAAGTATATACTTAGAACCTTTGAAAATCAGGTCAATTGTTTAAGTGCCCACCTGTGGATTTACATTATTATTATTGATTATTTATACTGTAGTAACACCTAGAAGGCCCAGTCATGAACCAAGACTTCATTGTGCTAGATGCTGAACTAACACAGAATAAAAGGATGATCCCTGGCCCCAAATGACTAACAATCTAAGTAACTAATCTAAGTAACTAATGGTTCAACCCATGGTTGAACAACGTGGTCTCTGTCTGTTCCAGCTCTAATTTCTATTTTAAAACTTGCATTTAAGCACTTTAAACATTGACTCTTACAGTAGCAAAGAAAAACTAATAGCTGCTTCTGTGCTATTGGCTGCTAATATGTAGAATTCAGAGACTTCTTTTTAAAAGCAACTAATAACTATCAACTCAACTACATTTACATATATACCAGGCTGATCAGACTTCTTCCCTCAATCTATGATTCTCTAAATTTACATGATTAAAATCCTTCTAACATTTTCATCAGGAAAAATATGTAGTGAACATGCACAAGAAAGAACATTTACAAATGAAGGACTCATTTGGATTCCTCTTCACCCAGAGGACTCACAAGCACGACAGTTCACATTATGAACAAGTGACCTGCAAAACTTCATGGCAAATATTAGTTCATGGCCAATATTTTATGGCTGAATTATAACCTACTAAAAAATAAGGACAATGACAAGCGATCCTTGCCATCTATCTCCCTCCCTCGGTTAGGTTTCCCCTCTGCATTCCCAAAAGGGGTTAAATAGGGGATTGAATCTTCATGCTTTTCAATGATATTTTATAAAAGACTAATGGCAGATAGATGATGAGTCAGAAACTGTAAGTAATGTTAAAATTATGGCTTAGGGAAATGCTAAGGCAGATGTCAGTATCGACAGCTAAAGCAATGAAAGAACATTTGCTTCACTAAGCCCTGAAAAAACATCTGGATACACAACAATGCACAGCCAGATCAGTGGGCTTTGCTGCATGTCTGTCACATGTGTAAACAACATGTCTAGTCAATTTTATGTTGCAGTAAATAAAATCCAATTCAAAAAGCATTCTCACCAACAGTTTCCAATCTTATATCTTCATTATAGCAAAAAGCAGCTGTTAATTAATATTAATATTGCCATCACTCTATGCTCATAAGTGATCTAGAATGCTTTCTGTATCTGCATCATGATCATTAACTTGTACCCAATTCAGATATTTGCAAATTTCTACTCGAGCCTATGATCATTTTTTCTGAATGTACCCTAATTCACAACATTAATAGTCCCATTAACGTACATTTTATGGCTCTGTATGCTTACAGGCAACACCCATTTCATATATGCACATTCAGCATTTATTAAGAAGTGGATTAAACAGAATGAAGTGTTTTTTTGATATATAATGGGGGATGGTCAGCAAGTTAAGAATGATGGGGGAATTGTAAAGTGTGCTGGAAATGAAAAATGAGCAAAGACTACAAATTCACAAATAAAAAAACCTGTAGACTTGGAAAGTACGCTAGAAAATGTGGATCTTGTCTAAATTACAAAACCAACCATGTTGGGGCACCTAGTTATGACATGGTATCTACCTATCCCAAGTTCTTACACCGGTGCCCATCAATATAGTACCTGAAGTCCTGGTAGTCTCCCAGCACAGTTACAAACATGTTTCTTTCCTGCAGTGTGGACATGACTGGTCTCTTTTTTTTGCTGTCTTCCCAATTCCTGATGAAGGTAGCTGCACTGCAAGATGTAACCCTGCACTGCAAGATGTAATCTTGATTAAGATGTAACCTTGTACACCTTGTTCAAGATATAATAGTATTATCCTGTTGTAACCAAGTTCCCCAATGCGGCTGACTTTATAGCATAGATAGGACTTTAGATTTAAGGTAAAGGAATGTCTCATTTGTATGATGGGCACTTATGCAGCAGACAGTCCAGACTCTCATTCAATATGCCACCATTAAAAAGGAACTTTTTAATTAAAGTCCTTAAGTAAGGCTCTCTATGTTTTAGAAACAGCATAAATAGTGTATGCCTGAAGTATAGGGTGATAATTCTGTTCATGGCCAATGGGAGGCAGTTCCTGGTCAATGGGAGCTGCGGAGCTTGCGCTCGGCGTGGGGGCAGCATGCAGAGCCCCCGTGGTCACCTCTGTGCCTAGAAGCCCGACATGCCAGCTGCTTCCAGGAGCTGCAGGGAGCCTGCCTTAGCCCCGCTGTGCCACCAACCGAATTTTTAACAGCCTTTTCAGCAGTGCTGACCAAAGTCGCCAGGGTGCCTTTTTGACCAGGCATTCTGGGTGAAAACCAGACACCTAGCAACCCCATTAACCTGGAGAACAAATCCTCCATATTTGTATAGTTTCCAGAATTTCAACATGGAATTACTGCTCTGTATTTATTCTGTACAACAAACAGATCCAGCCTTACTTTCCTTCCCACCCACCCCCAATCTTCCTTTTGCTTCCCCTCACCCCCCAATTCTCATCCCTTCTTGCACTCATTCACCCCAAATCTTCCACAGTACCACTCCCTTCCCCTTCGTTTTCTCCTGCTTCTTCTTGGGCCCAAGCTCCTCCATCTGTTTTATGTCTCTCCATTTTATTGCTCACGTGGACTATGAGAAACTACGTAGAGAAGCTTCATCCTGTAGTTTTTCACTCCCAGCTACGCTTTCCAGAAAAATGCAAGCTATCTTAAAAGGGTGGAAGTTCCCAAATAAACAATAAAGCTTTTAAAGCAAATTGAAGCCTGTTTCAGATCTCAGAATGTTGCCAGACTATACCGTTCAAATTAAATACAGCTTTAACAAGAGAATATTTCTTTCTGTATCACACATCTGCTGAGATCTGAGTGCAGGACTCTGCAGTTCTCCTGCTACAACTGATACTACAAATGCCTGAACATCCTGGAGGGTAGGTTGTTAGTTTAGGCTTCAATCCTGCAGATACAGGGGTCTGTCCAGAACTCATTGCCAGACTGAAGCCTTGACAATTATTCTGTTTTATAGGCTGTTAAATGGCTTCAGAATTTAAATGCCGTAAGAACAAACTTTTACAAACCCTAAGTCCAAAAGACATTCTTCAAGCCTTTGTTCTAAAATCCCACTGTAAACAGCTGTTTGTAAGCAAACATCTGTATTCCAACACAGTAGAACCAAGAATCCAAAAATGTAAACTAAAATTGGATTGATTTTATAACCCAGGCTCAGAAAAATACAAAATGGAAAAAGAACATTAAGTGCCACACAGATCTGATTTTAAAAAATCATTCACTTTCTATTTCTAAAGGTTTTAGTGTTAAGATAGGCAAAAATGTTTTGTCTGTAGCATATGCATTTTACATTCACAGTGGCCCTTTAATATGTAAATGCATTGGTAATGATCAAGTCCACCCCATATATACTGCAGTTCCCCTTTAAGCCAAACTACATGTTCCAGCTGGATCCACCACTGTTCCCCTGTGACCTCGAATGGTGTGACCTTTGCTGTTAGAACATTACACCTAAACCTCTTCACCATTTTCACTCAACTGATAAATCCCCAGCACCTTTCAACATAACTGTGTTTCTGAGTCTGGTGCCGGGGGAGGAGAAGGGGCGAACCCCCGATCCTCTTAAACTATATACACTAACTACAACTATACTAACAATGAACTAGAGAAAAACTATGTACACGAAAAGGCTAAAGAACGAGCAAATCGCTAGGGTAGGTGGAGATCAGCTAAGCCGCGCTCCACTGTTCCAATGACCGACATGAGCGGTAAGAAGGAACTGAGGAGCGGGCGGGCCGGCAGGGGTATATATTAGGCGCCATACTGGCGCCACTCCAGGGGGCGACCTGCCGGCCCACCGAGTGTTGCTAGGGTAAAAGTTTCTCCGACGAACGTGCACGCGGCGTGCGCACACCTAACTGGAATGGATATGAGCAAGCACTCGAAGAAGAACTACATGTTCCAGCTGGATCCACCACTGTTCCCCTGTGACCTTGAATGGTGTGACCTTTGCTGTTAGAACATTACACCTAAACCTCTTTACCCTTTTCACTCAACTGATAAATCCCCAGCACCTTTCAACATAACTGTGTTTCTGAGTCTGCATCCAAAGTAGAGACATCTTTGTTATCACGGACAGGATATAAGACTATTTTAGCTAGGTCCATAAATCAACAATAAAAGTAAATAGATAGTTTGCCCATGTCTAGTGCATTTTATTCAAGGCACTGTATTTTACAGTAATTAAATTAAGACTCGCCCCACCCCTGTAAGGTAAATACAGCAACGTCCTTCATTTTACTACTGGGGAATGGGTGGAACAGGGGTTAAGAACTTGCTAAAAAATTCACAAAACAAACAGTGGCAGAGCCAAAAACAAAACCCAAGGTCCCGACTCTCAATTTCATGAGGTTACTGCTACACATGCTCTCTATAAACTGTTATAAAGATCAAGTGAAAAATAAGTTATTGCAGCCAATCCAATTGTAAACATATTAACATGACAGCAGGTGGTTGAGATGCTTCCAAGATTCCTACCCAAGAAGTAGTTACTTAAACTTGCTTTAGGATTCTGCCAGCACTGATAGGACAGAACAGGGTTACAATTAGCACAGCATAATAACTGCAGTTGAACGCACACTTTGATTTGAAGACTTACTCCGGAAATACGATTACAGCAGGTAGTATAAAGATACTTGAATGAATGCACACATTTTTTGACTATTAGACTCCAGCTAATACACCGAATTTTGCAAATTAGAGATTGACAAAATGGTCATCCAAGGTTTATCCTCCAGCCGCTTCACATCAGTTGACTGTACGTATCAGCAAAACTCACGCTCAGTTGTGAGCCTGAATATGAAGTCCCACCTGACCTTGACTTTTGGTCTAACAGAGCTCCATGTTAATGTTGTACTGATGTGCTAACTTTGTGTTAAATTCCGTACATTCACCTGAAGACTTTGCAAATGAGTACATTTCATAAGAAGGAATAAAAATAACAAACTATCATAGAAGAAAGAAGTTTTTTTGTTGCTTTTTCTTTATGCTAATATACTGCACTAAGCAGTGTTTTAACAGCATCCTCTAAACTGATAACCCTGGAAATGGCTATATTCTTTATTTAAACATGTACCTGCCCCTCCCCACCTCGGGCATAATGTAAATTTCTTGATTTTTAAATGTATAAAATATATAGCGATGTTATCAGCAGAGTCAATAACATGCCTCCAGGAGTCAATTCTCTGAAGAATGACACACAACTGTCTTTTATACTAATAAAACGTCAAAGCGGTATCCACCATACCTTCAAATTATAAACTGAAATGACCTTTTTACTTTTAGATTTCACAGGGACCTAAACCAACGGCACACAACTGTAAACAGTCTACATTTTCATGGAGACAATTAGGATTTCTATAGCACCGAGGCAGCGAGGAATACAAACACGGCAGTTCAGATTGACATCTAAGGCAGTGCATATTGCACACCATGGGTAAGAGAATTAAATGCTACGTAAAAGGGGTTTCCCATCCAGTGTGTGTATTTATGCCCCTATCTGTAGGGGTACACACACACATATACACATCACAGATCTTCAGCTGGTGTAACTATATTAAAGGAAGTTTAGTTCAATTGAAACCTGCTGAACACTTGGTCCACCATTTTTTAACAGAATCATGCATATAAAGTTCAATTGAGCTTAAAATTCAATATTCATGTGTAGCTATATGCTCTATACATTTTATTTTCTTTTGTTTTATATATACAACATTATACTAGCAGCTCAAATAAAACTCTAACAGGAATCTGTCCTGCAGTCAAGCAAGTTTTCCCACTGATTTCATGGGAATTGGATCCAGAAGAAGCAAGCAGCACAAAATGTTTGTTGAGACTGCAATATCTCAGAATCCAGAGTCCAAATTACTTTCCAGTTTCTTTTTGGTATGTGAAAGACAGTCTGGTACAGGGAGCTTAAACAATTTTAAAAAAACCCACACAAAACAAAAACAGAAAAACAACAACAAAGAAGAAATTTGCTGAAGCTGTTATCAAATTTCCTCATTTCCCCCGATCTAGTGAACTTGTGCATTTCTGGAAGAAGAATTTCTAAATATCTAGATTCTGCATCCTCACTAAATTCATTGGGAACAGGATTGCTAGATGCCATAGTGGTATTTCTAAATAGCAATATTATTCAAAGTCATGGAGATACAGAAAACTGTTTTTTTCTCTGAACATATTGGGTTTGTTTTAGTTTTATTACTGCAGCAAAGTCAAAATATGTAATTATATTAATATTTGAAAGACAGCAGATAAATATTCTCAGTATCTCCTGCACAAAGCTAGACAATAAAGCAGAAATGCCTTGCACCATATGTGCATATAGTTTAATTTCCTATATCATCAGGGTAATTCTTCTCTAACAATGTATTCAAAAGGCTTCCCACAGAATTTGCTGTTCATTATTACAAGCTTGGTTAGCATTTAATTTCTACAGTCCACAGCATATCTCAGGAGAGTATAATACATCTTTTTATTTTAAACACCAGACAAATAAGCTTAGTACAGCGGTGGACCTCTTGGGCAGAGCACAGGGTTGTCCACCCTGCATGTCCCCTGCCATGTGCTTCAGGAGGCGAGGGAAGCCTTGCCATTTGCTTCTCTTGCTTTCGTCTAGTGTCTCCAGCAGGAGTTTGCTCCCCACCAACCCCTCACCCATGGTCCTCCAGAAGTCATCAGCAGGCCCCCGTCTTGCAAGCCTCCCTGGCTGCCCCTAGTATGCCACAATGTGCAGCCAGTTCACCTCTGCACTATGTCCAGAAAACATCTGTACATGCTCTTGTTTCATGCTATCCACTTCCTCACCCTCTCGTCCCACCCTGACACCAAGAAGGCTGTCACAGGAGGAGGGCAAGAACCTCAGTGGGCCAGCCTGTACTTCATTCTGGTTCCATGGCCCACCGGTCATATTAGTTGGCAGCTCCTCCATGGAGCCATGAGCAAAGGCATGTACCTGGTACAGTTCACAAACTCCCCCTGCACATGTCCCTTCTGCCGTGAGAGGGAGATCCTGGTGCACATTTATGTAGGGTGTGTCCAGTTGTAGCCCCTCTTCCAGCTTCTCCAGAATCTCTTCCTGAGGTTCCTGCTGCACTTTCCCCTGCACCTCTTGATCAAGGCACACCCCATTTGTGGGCCCACACAGTCACGGGACCTCTCTGTCAACCTCTTTCCGGTGCTGGCCAAGATGGCCACTCATCATACCAGGAGGAGGAAGCTGGATGGGGCGTATGGGCTCTGGCTATGGAGCCTATTTCCATTCCCTTGTCCAATCACATCTCCAGGCAAAGTTCCTCTGGGCAGTGTCCACTGACTCCTTAGATGCCTAGAGGAGCAGTGGGCACTGTCCAGGTTTCTATGCTTGGTATCCCTCTCTGGTTCCCTGATTTTCAACTTTTGACTTCACTACCATTCCTGCTTTTCATTTGTTGCCCCATGTACTCACTTGTGGTCCTGGCTTACCGGCTTTTCCCTATTAGCTGAAGGGGTGGGCCTTTAGTTTTGGATAGGCCTCGACTTGCATGTCCAAGATCTGCATATAATAGTAACAGGACTCATTGTTATCCTCTAAATGAAGATGTACTTTGAAATGAAAATGAAATGAAAAACTTGAATTTAAACTACGTTTTGAAAGATAGTTTGCAAGCAACTGAAATAACTATTCATATAGTGAAATGTAATCCAAGTCCCCCAAAAGTTTAGTTTTAAAGGCATGACAGGATTAAAAAAACCCAGCATCTACCATCTCTCTATACTCTTATACTACACTCTCCACCAGGGAATATGAGTGTTACTAGAATCCTACCGATGCAAACTGTTTCCCTTCCACTCCCAACATGGATCTTCCAACAGTCATCATCCAGCTCCAAGCAAAAGCTACCTGCTTGCAGTAGAGTTAGAAAGTCACCCCAATTGCGACCTGCTTCATTAACAAACAAATATTCCAAAGGTAATGCCACACGAAGCCCCAATTTGGCAGTTTCTTCCCTCAGAGTCTTCCACAGGCCCAATCCACCTCTGCTTGAGGGCTGCTCCCACCTGCTTTACAGTTATGGTGAACTCTAATGAGTCACACCTGTTCCAGCTTGTCAACTTGCAACTCCATGTAGGGTTCCAACACTTTTTAACAAAGAGAACCCCAAGAGACATAGTATCACCTTCCAATGATTCCAGTGGGAGGAAAAAACTCCACTGACTTCAATGGAAACAGAATTGTGCACAACGTGAGAAATATTTAAAGAGATAAAAAGAAATTTTGCACTTTCAGTGAACTTCCATTAGGATTAGTTTTAAAATATTACCTGTAAATTTAAGCAGAAATACAAGGATTATAGATCTATCAAGTTATTTAGACAATCCTCTCAGTAGTATTTTCCACTTGTTTATCATTGTCATTCACTGTAAACTCTACTCTAGCTTTATGGCATTTTGGATTATTAGTACTTGAACGGGTACTGTATTCAAATGTATATAGACATCCCAATTACTGGAACAAAGGATATAATAAATACATAAGCAAGCAGTTGTTTCCACATTTATTTGCAGTCTGCCATCTTACCAGAGCTCCCCCAAATAGAAGATGTGACTTTCAAGGTGAAGTCAAATTGTATAAGTCAAATATTTTCTTTTAGAAATTAACATTTTGTACTCTGTTCATGTGCTAGTACAAAATGAGACGTACATTTCATCCTGTCTTATGTCTTCAAGGCAGGAAGGCTGCATAAACTAGTAACTGATTAAACTATTTCTTACCAGAACAAAGAAGTATTTGTGACTAAGATGAGAGGCCAACTCAATTATTTACTGAGAAAGCCTTAGAATAAAATTACATTTGATTAAACTTTTAGATAAATCTCAGTGATAGCTAGGTTAGGGTAAGCACATCAGAAGTGACAATGACTAAACACTTACATTCCTTGGGTAATGGATGCAAGGACAGATGACAAATCATTCACTTTAATTTTAGTTAAAAGGTTTACTGATTAATTTTATCTTCTTAGATAGACTTTAAGGGCAGAGCATATGGTCACATCCTAAAATGGAGAAATGACCAGAAGCCAGGTGTAATTAAACTTCCTTTCCGGTTCTGTACCATGCAAGTCTTCATAAATCTTGGAAATCTGTTTTGTCAGGGTGCTTGTGGCACAGGTAGTTTTTTCTGATACAGAAAACAGTTTAGCACCCCATATTCTGCACAGACTTCTACTGAAATCAGAAGAGTTCCCAAGGGTTTAAATAAGAAGTAAGTTTGGCTCATTAGGTTTATTTAATATGTCCTCGGGAATTACAGGAAGCTGAACTGGTCAAAAATTCATTTTAAAATTGATGTAATCTTTCACTGTCAGAGCTTATTAATAAAAAATGACGCCTTATGTACAACACAGGGGATTTCTGCAGACTTTGCTCGTCAAAATCATAATGGAGTTCAACGAAATAATAATTTATGTCTTGTCTTACCATTTAAAGATAAGTGAAAATACTTAAAAAAAAAAACAAATAGATAACAAATGAAAAATAAATACAGTGGTATTAAAAAGAGTGGGGAAAGTCAGTTCCTTTTTCACCTACCTGCCAGGACCTGAATGCCCGTTGTGCATTTCTGATATGACATGTAAAAACAAAGGCCTCAGGAGGTCATCTAGTCCAACCCCCTGTTCAAAGCAGGACCAACCCCAACCCCAATACCACATTCTCATGTTCCCTTAAGCGATGTGCTAATTCCCCAAGGCAGCAGGAAGAGTAAGTTAAGAAGGGGTTCTGTTTAGAGTCGACAAATCTCTCATACATATTCAAAGAGAATATATATATTTCCTTTGAAAACAGCTAAAAAGCATGAATTAAATGGCCAAGAAAACAAGAAATAGCCCAAACAGCTGTATCATGAAGACACTGCCCACTGACAGGATTTACATTTTTACCCTCTTTAGCCAACAGCTAGCAGCATCAGTGATTTGCAAAATCATGGCAAATGGGATTGTAAAACAAACTGGTTGAAAAAACTGCAAGTGATTTTTTGTTCGGTGAATTTAGCCCATTTTTTCTGTTTGTAAATCATCCCCAAACAAGTTGCAAGAGCTACGAATTTGTTTGAAGAATCCTGTGTGACAAGAAGCTTTCTATCTTATGGTCTGATTGGGAACTGTGAGTATTTGTGATTTGTTTTGGACCAAGTAAATCATGTAGTGTTGTTTCTAATCTCTGACTGGATTAGCTAAACCTAATAAACTATGAAAACTCACTGGGGTTTTGTTTCTTTCAGAGAATGGCTGGAATGGGGAAGGAAGGCTTCTGTAACTCAGTTTAAACCACTGTCAAAGGCAGCATGCAGGTCCTTTGCCTGCTTCTGTGCTCACTCCACCTCATCTCCTCCTAATGTTTACCATGATGCCATTGACAGGTGCACTCCAGTGGCCCTCTGGAGGGTGCCCATTTGGGGAGCTGTGGCAGCAGGATTCTTTGCATTTCTGCCCTTACAGACAATAAAAAATAACCCCGTAGCACTGCTTTTCTTTGGAAATTGTTCATGTTTAGCAATCCAGTGTTTCAGGAAGAAAATTATTTTCATGTTGGCCTCCCACTGCCTCTCCAGCATCACAGAATGTCTCTCCCTGCTGGAGAAGCAATAGGAGGCAAAGAGGAAAGCAGCTTTTTCTTGAGACTTTGGGCAAAAAAAATGCTGTCAATTTCAAAAATACAACAGTGGCAAAGTGCTTCTTTCAATTTGTTCCTTTCATTTTTTCCTCCCGCTGCTGCTGCTATTGTCAAAGCAGCAGCCGGAGGCAGAAATGAAAAGACTACTACCGCCACTCGCCCTTGGGCAAAACATTAAGAAGAAAAACACCCCTACATCAAAAAGAATTCCAGAGGCCAGAAAATGGGGCTTGTGCACCTCTTGTATATGGCACCACACAGAATCATAACATCACAATAATCGTTTTAGTTTTTAGAGCTACATCCACTCGCTCTCTGCCCAGTCAAAGTGCTGGGGGTGCAATACACATGTTTCAAAAAACACATGTTGTTACAAGAATAATAAAATGCAAAAATAAACACAAATGTCCAGTCCAGGAAAAGGGAAAGAAAGGAAGTGAAATTACTAAAAGGAAACCACTGGGGGAAAGAAAGGTTGAGGCTCTTTTTTTTTTTTTAAAAGAGTGACTCGGATACTAGAGGAATGAGTTTAACAATATACTGCAAACTCATTCAACTCCCAACCATGCTAAGGTGTGAAAGCAGAATCCTAACAGAAGGTTGCTGTACAAGTGAAGATACCTGCTCGGATTAGGACCAAAGTCAAGTTCTCTAATGTTCCTAGAATATACACAATTAAAGACTTCTAAGAACTAGCACTGCCAACTCAAAATCAGTCCAGTATTTCAGAGGCATCCAAGATAAATAATGCTGGGAACGCATAATCTGATTATGGTTGACCAAACCAGTAAGCCTATGGGCTACTGCACTCTGAACCAGCTCCAAATAAAGTACAAGCTCTGAAAAACATAATTATGATAATGCAGGCAAGTAGTCACAATTGGTTTCAGTACTGCTGTGAGGTCTTTACAGAATATTGCCAGCGCAACTAGAAATCAACACCTTCAAACCAGTTCCAGTACATGACTTCTCATGGAAAAGCTACCTTGGAACAATTCCCATCAATAACAGCACAGTGGAGATGGGAGGAAGAGGAGAGATCCTCTTCATACTACCAAGCTGTACCCACCAACAAGCCTTTTATTCTCCTGGGATTGAGGAGAAGACACCTTCTAGGAGACCAAGGGCCATATCATCCCACCATACGCTCACAATATGAGTGACAGAGCAAGATAAATTCTGCTTTCACTTGTATCATCCAACCTGAGATAAGTCTTTTGACCTGCAGGGGTGTAACCAAGAGCAGGATTTGGTTGCGCAAATTATACACCATAACACTGCCATCTTGAACATGAAGTGATGCCACAACTCAGTGATAAAAAGTGGGTATTGCCTATTGGAAGGCAGGCATGAACAAGGACAAAGTTCTTCCAGTGTATCTTTCCCTCTAGAAGCAATGGGTTTTTTTTGTTTTTATTTTTTTTTTATAAAGGAAGATGAACAATTTAAAGCTGATAAGGCAGGAATAATGTGTTCCTTTTCTTCTCTGCATGTGAGAATGCAGCAATTAGTGAAGGCACTCTAGGGACCGGGGGACACAGCAATAGTGAAGGGTACTCTTCTGTGTATTTGTGGCACATCATACTGACATTATGAAATCTACTTAGAAACTGTTTACATTTTGTTGTGTGCCAGCAGGTCTTCCATTTTTGAGTTGGTAAATGGTGAGGCACTGTGTCTGTGATAGATTCTGCTTCTAATGGATACTATGAATTCTGTTTCCTTCTTTATTTATTGGTATTTTTAAAGAACGACACACCAATGAAAACAAAAATGTGAAAGCTGTCTATAATGAATAAGTACATCCTCACTTGGGCCCACTCTAAAAATGATGTGCACAAATTTCCACATCCAAGGTCCTGTGTGTGCCAAAGCTTGTATTTGTGCTCACAAACTGGATTTGTAAGTGTTTTAGTTACAGAACATGTGTGCACAAATGCATTTTGCTAGTGCAAAAACCTTAGGGTCAGATCCTCAGCTGTTTCAAGTCAGCATGGCCCCACTGAAGTCTTAACACAAAGGCAGGTTAAAACACAGAATATAGTGCTAACAATAATGAACAGCATAGTAGTAAACAGTGCAAATCTGTCAAAAAGGAGGTGAAAGATAAGGGGCAGCTTCTAAACTCGAGACAAGCTGGGCTCAGTGCTGGGGGCTGACCTGCCTGTGGGAGCTGATCTAACTTACACCTACAGTCCTTCTGACAGCCAGAATAAGGAGGGCATATGGACCCCGCTGTTATGACCCCTGTTTCAGGAGCCAAGAGAGCATGGAATAAGAGGAATCCTAGTTAAGGACGTTTTGTGCTGTAAGAGTAAGGGAAGGCAGGTGGAGTGGAGCTAAAGGTCTGGCCCAAGATCCAGATATTTAAGATTAGGAAGATGAGATGTTATTTTCCATTATTATACAACTTTTGAGGCTCTCTTACAGTAATAAAAGCTATATGAAAATATCAAATATACAATATTCCTTAAAAATAAAACAGGTTAATTCCAAAAGCTTTACATATGAACTCCTAGACAGCCAAAGAGTTTTCTAATCTGAGGTCAGAGATGTCCCTTACTGTTGTTTGCATCATATAAAATGCTTGTCATTACATTACTTCAAAGGAATGCAGATAAAACCAGACTGCTGAAATGAACAAGAGCAAGCAGAGTTACAGTATAACCTCAAGGAAAAAAAATAGAACCTATTTGTATTACTGCAGGATATCAATATAAAGAGACAGGGTTTTTTATATTGTATTTTGTGAAAAATTGCTGAGCTTTTCAAGAAAACAAAAATTGGATGCTTCATAGCATAACCCAGTTATTTTGCTACTTTGTCACTTGTGCCACTGTGCTTTCCATGCTATTACTGCCATCAATACTTTTTCAAGAGACAATATTACAGTGTTCAAAATGCTATGATTTCCTTTCTGGAAGCCCTACCGGAGCCACCAGCATAGATTCATCAAATCCCCACGTATTTTCACTAGTTCATACATACCTACTCATTTTCAAACAAAATTGACCACATCTAATCTTTTGTGAGAAAACAGTCTAATAATTCAATGTTTGCATGCGGATTAGTGTGCTATAAAACAAGATATTGCTATGCTAGGTTAGTATGCTATTAGCTAGGGGATTCTCAGGCATCTTTCGTGCAAAGTAGGTCAATTTCTAGCTATATAATTCTGATTATGTCTAAGTATTTATTCATGAGTTTCATAATTCAACATACTTCAAAATAAGTCATATTCATGTAAAAAAATTAAATCTGAATTACGGTTGCAAATGCCCAGGTTATGGTTACTGACCCAGAAAGATTAATCATTTTCTTCCCATAACCATGTGCTCTATAATAGCAGAACTGTTTTCTTTTACTCTTATCCGCTTTCATGTTTATTATTTATTAATTATTATTATTATTATTTCACAAAAGTGAGAAGAATATAAGAGGTGAAGTGGGGGAAATCACATACAGGCTTATCCAGTTAGAATAATTTCCTGTGCAATAAGCGGGACTACTAGCCTGGACAGAAAATATACTGCAAGGAACAGTCCTGCATTAGCTGGGAGATGGGAAAGGCCTACTATCCCATCTAATTATCAGACTAATAGATCATATAAATATAGGAACCAAGACACAAGGTGCTCTAAATTACTTCATAAGCAGTAAGCTTCTACAGGTTCACACGTTTATTCGTGCTTTGTACCATTCTGCTGTATTCAGGTTGAGTGTGGCGTTAACTTGCTTTCTGGAGTTCTTGATGCCCACTTAAAGGATTGCATTTGTGATCAACAGCACCCCAGCAAAATGCCCTACAAACTTTAGGTCTTGTAGAATAAATAGCTTTGGATATTCCTCTCCAGGGAAAATGCTGCCTACATTTAATCTTCTAATTTTTTTGCCAACAGCTGCAACAGAGAAATGTACAGCACTATAGAGATTCCTGCTAATAAAAATTATGGGTCAGATTCTTACACCATTCTACTAGCATAGAAAGACTCTGAAAGGGTCAGAAGGCTTCCTGGGGATGACCCCTGAGCTGGTGTGGAATTGGCATAAGGGCTCTACATCGGCCCTGTTAAGTCCCCATTACAAAGACAGGATCAAGGACATGGCGGGAGTGTACTGTACTATGGTATTCTCTGCTTCCCGGGGCCCATGTGGTGGGCAGGGGAAGCAGGACTTAAGTTAATACTGTCCGAGGGAGCGGGCGTCCCCTGCATGGTTCCAGAATACAGAAATCATAAAGGTGATTCAAAGCCCCTTCCCAGGTCCTAAGATAGACCAAATTCACTTCTGTTAGTTGAGATATCTTCACGTGCCCCAGCCACTAAAGCAAAAAAGGCTCCAGGTCTGAAAAATCATTAATGGATGAGTCTCCATAATATATTTAGACTCAAGCTCTTCTATTGCAAGGTTTTAAATAAGAACCCATGTTTCTGGGATCCACAGAATATAAGGGGCCATATACTACCCTTGAAAGTTCAATTCTCTGACATTAACAAGAGATGAACAGAGAAATGTGCATTATCCCTACATTTGCTCTAATAGCCAGGTATGCATACAGCCTTTTTCCTTGTTGCCAATAACCTTTTTAATCAAAGAAGGCATTCTTACTTTTAAACATTTTCAATTACCACTGTCCTAATATTAACTTTCTAAATTTTCTTTTTCTGGGGTAATCAAACTGAAATCTGTATCTTTGTGTCTGGTTAGTTCTCATGCTAGGATTTAAATGGTATGTTTTGTTTCATCGTTAATAGCCTTCCTCAGACATTTATGCTCCTGTCTGTAGGCATTCAATGTTATCTGACTTGATTATGTCTATAGTAATTATTTAACTGCCTACTGCACTAGTTTAAAAGAACATTCACAACAGTGGCTAACAAGGGTAAGGTCAGAACTACTACTTAAATATAATTATTTTAAAATTAAATGCCAATCCTTTCCCACAGCCAGATACTTACATGTCAGCGCGAAGACAAAGAGCTATTCAGTATGAACCGTATCAATGGTTTAGCCAGAACCAGCAGCTCAGGCCACTAATTTAGAGGCTGAAATATTTCTGTTGTTTTCTATATATGGATTTTAGTGTTAAACTATTATCAATTTGTAGGAAAGGGTTTTTAAAAAACTAACAACTTGAATATGAAACAAGATAAAACTGAGACAGACGATACAAGACATGGCAGACTTGACCCTGAGGACCATAGACTGCCAACTAGCAGTTAAAAAACATCAAACAACTTTTTAAAAATAAATTTTAAGAATAGAAAGTCCAAAGTGTGCGTTTGCCATTTTTGCGTATGCTGTAAATCTACCTAGATACTGATATGGTAATTGTGTTGTTATTGGACACCCAGCTCTACATGACTTGAATATTAAGTATGTTTTGTGGATTTTGCCATATGAGCCAGTAAAATACTAGTTTCTTTTAGTGAGAACTGAAAGTGCACTGATTCACGGATATCTTCCCAAGTCTGCAGGATGTCTGAAACAACTCTGACGGTTGAGACCTGTCCTTAGTCATTTTTAAAGGGTGAAGTATGTGTCAGCCTTTTCACTCTCCCTTTGTCTGTTTAAATTGTACGTTTTTAAGGCATCCACTATATTTTCCGAGATATTTGTACAGAACCTAGTGCAATGGGGCTTTGATGCCATTTTGGGTCTTTGGGCACTGCCACCGCACAAATAAACAGAATAACAAGGACAGTGCTCTCCACTCATGGAAATTGACAGCAGCAGACAAAATCAGATTTGGGAAATGTTACAATAACTACCCATTTCCCTGTGGTTATAAGAAGCTGTTTCCAGACCACAATGAACATTAGCAATGGTTTAAAAGAAGGGAGTTTTGGCAAGAAATGAGCAAAGCACAAAGATTAATCCTGCTCATGCTATTTAAACAATTTCCAGGTTTAGAAAAACATCTTGGTGTCACCAGCCCTGGAAGAGAAAGCAGAGCCAGTGCACCTGCCTTATCCGTACATTCCAATGTGTCAAATTAACTAGGCTTAAAAGAAGACCGATGGGTCCTAGGTGGGGAGAGATCTGGTGTGTCAGGGCTGCCTAGAAGGAGAAGGTGAGAGCTGGCAGAGACTGTATGTGGGTCCTGGGAGAAAGCTGAAGGCAGGCGAGCAGTAAGAGGGAGTTTCTTGCTGGCATCCTCAGGCCAAGAGCCAGGGCTGCAGAGGGCTGAAGGTGGGAGGAGCAACAAAGGAAATTGTCTGCTGGCTCATCGGGGGGAGAGCCAGAGCCACGGGCTGGAGAAGGCTGAAGGTAAGGGAGCAGCAGAAAATTTTAGCCGCTGACTTCGCCCAGGCCAGACACCAGGACGCACTGGGACAGTAAGAAGGCCAGTGAAAGTGACGGATGCTCCTAGCAGGGAGGCTTAAAGGGTTCTCATAGAACAGTGAGGCTGCGCTCCAGATGGAAGGACTGGGGTGGCTGTTCAGGGGAACAGGGAAGAAGAGGACAGAGTCCAGGTATCACCTAAGGGGCTTGTGTGCTGTATGTGGGACATGGAAAGATATTAAGATATTGGAGGATCTTAATGACTAATTCCACTGGGAGTAATAGACGGATTTTACGTTGGGACTTTTGTTATGAACTATTTTGTCTGAAGTATTATGAGCGGATACTATTGAGACGGGGAGCCTGAAGTGAAGTTATTGGGTTACCTGAGAGGGAAAACTAAGGCAGGGCATTGCAGAGCCACCCTCAGCCATGAAGGAACACTCAGGAGTTGACAAACCTTGTTACCACTAGCAACAACTGAAAGCAGTTTTGGAGGAAAGTTGGACACCATCATATTTGGAAGAAATAGATACTGCTACTAAATCCTTGTGAAGGACATGGAATGCTCAGCAGGTTACGTCTCCAGCATCCTGACACTCAGCTCTCAATGGGATCCAAACCCCAAATAAATCCATTTTACTCTGTATAAAGCTTATCCAGGGTACATTCATAAATTGTTCACCCTCTATATCACTGATAGAGAGATATATACAGCTGTCTGCTTCCCCAGGTATTAATCACTTAATAAACAAAATTTTATTAAGTATAAAGAGTAGGATTTAAGCGGTTTCAAGTAACAACAGACAGAACAAAGTAAGTCACAAATGAAAATAAAACAAAACATGCAAGTCTAAGCTTAATACGTTAAGTAATTGATTACAGGTAATATCTCAGCCTCAGAGATGTTCCAATAATCTTCTTTGACAGACTAGACTCCTTCCTAGTCTGGGCCAATCCTTTCCCCTAGTACAGTCCTTGTTAGATCCAGCCGATATCTCAGGTGGTAAGCAGGGTTTTTTTCCATGACTGGCAGCCTCTTTTGTCCTACTCTACCCCCTTTTATAACTTTGACACCAGGTGGGAATCTTCTGTCTCTCTGGGCCCCAACTCCTCCTTCTAAATGGAAAAGTACTGGATTTAAGATGGATTTAATCATCAGGTGACATGGTCACATGTCACTGTAAGATCCCTAGTCTCCATTCCCCATGGGCTGGCCCATAGTATGCAGGAAGGCTTACAAGTAACCAAGGTCATTTACACCTGATTGTTTCTGGAGCACCCTTAATGGCCTCCAATTAATATGTTTACTTCAGTGATAAAAGTTTATATCTTATTCTTCTAACTCCAGATACAGAAATAATACATGCAAACAAATAGGATGAACACACTTAGTAGATTACAAGCTTTCTAATGACACCATACAAGAGGTATTTAGCGTAAAGCATATTCCAGTCATGTCATATTCAGAGGTATATTTCCATAAAGCATATGGAGTGCAATGTCACAGGGGAAGTGAACAATAGCACCCCTGCAATGGTAATATTGTGCGGCCCACTCTGTGTTTCCACCCTCATGCATGACAGGCCATAAACCGTGCTGAACAGGGCTCTGCGACTGCTAGGAGCAGAGGCAAGAGCAGGGCCTGGAGGGGGAGCTACCACAGTGCCCATGATCAGATTGGGGAGCAGGTAGGATCCAGGAAGATTGAGCTGGGGCCGGAAGCACCACTCCTGGAGAGACAAACACCTCAACCTCCCTGCTCCACCCCTGAAGCTCCCCTCCCCTTCAAAACACGTTTTCTTTGTTTTGAAAAGCCTGTCTTAGGTCACTGTATTCATGACTGGTCACAGCTCCCAAAGGGAAGAACCCCAGGTACTTTAACTCAGTCACACCTGCTGCGCAATCACAGCGGGAAAACAGGGTGCAGTAGCCTGGTCTATGAGATCTATGAGTAGAAGAATCGTGGCTTCCACCCTGAAAGAAGTGAAGGTGCAGGGCTTAGCATCTCTTTGGGTGCACTCAGAGATGGAAGAGAGATCATAAGGGCAGCTAGCCTTGGGAACCATGACAGTCCTAGCTTGGGCTTCCAAGCATCTTTTAGTCTAAACTGTGCTACAGAATGTTCCTGACTCAGAAAGGAGAAAAAAAGAAGATAGCCAAAACAGGTCTTTTCAAACCAATATCTGGGATTCAATGAAACACCCACAGTAACAATGGCCAGAGAGCTGAATCAGAGACTGTAGAAAGATTCTGCATTTTCACTAGGTTATGAAAATTCCACCAGCTTACAAGAAAACACACATACTTTCAGGAGATACACTGCATCTTCTTTTAGCCTTACATGATGTTGCATCTTGTACATCTGTGTAACATGGAATTTTATTTTATAGGTGTCCAGTCATTTACAATGGGATTCAAGTTTTATTATTTCAATCTTAAGGAGAAAACAATGGGAAGGAAATGCACGGACCTTGATTAAATATCTAATCCATAAATCAAAGCAGAAATTCTGCTGACATCATCGGCAATGAGAAAAATTCTTCTGAATACCACAAGAAACCTAAAACTCCACAACTGCATAGTTATTTTTTGTACTGTGAACAAACAGGTTCATACATAATGGGTTACATTACCCATGTACCAAAACCTAAGACATGGCAGAAAAATGCTTATTGTTCATTACAGGTGGGTGGAGAAGGGTTACTAGAACACCAAGTATTTTAGGAGACTGGTTTTGTTTTCCAATTACACTACACATAAAATAATTCAGTAAATCTAAAATAATGTGGCAAATATAGAATATTTGATTACCTGACTGTCAACTCAGATATTGTTTATCTTAGAAGTGCATAAATGGCAGAAGAATCCAGCAGACGCAATGAACTGATTTACAGTTTGCTGTGCGTGTGCTGGGTTTCATTGTTTTATTTTCTGAAAACTAAATTTAAAAGGATATTTTGACTATGGGAAGAAAGTTCATTATACTGTATGCCTAACTGGGGGAAGGGAGAAGATTTTTTTTAAACAATAGATATGTATAACTTGCTCATAATGCATATGGGAGGGTTTCATTATCTCAACCAGCTCCAAGTAGAGCCCTCAAAAACTCTAGAGTTTGAAATCCACTTGACCAAAAAAAACATGTCTTTAGTGATCAGACAAAGTTAGAGCAGTGGTTTCTCTATCAAATATACCACAGATGTGTTATATGAATCTATTCCACCTGCATAAGGCACAGGTCAACTATCTGGAGGGGTTGCTGAAGTAAAATCCATCAAGTAGGTCTGCTACATGGCTGTAATTTCAGCCTGTGTTGCACTGTTTCCATGCTGGCTGTAGAGAGTGTTGAGGTCACTGGATCCTCAGAAATGCTTATCCTGTGATCCCCTCTGTTGGCCTACTCTTGGCATGGTTTCCATTGCCGTAAGTGGGCCAACACAGACTTCTGATGGAACTTAAGGGGTGTATTACAGTTCTCTGTGTGGAGTCAATCCTCCTGCATTCCACCCATGTAATCCGCTGTGGGGCTTCAGTGGCTCAGAAAGACTTGTGTAGGTCCTCCTCAGCACAGGTTTAATCATTTATTCACTAACTTGTTTCCTAATCCTACATGCTATGATATGTATGCTGTTCCCCCCCCAAAATGAGGGGGGGGAGCAGAAGAATACTGAAGAGAAACTCAAATGGTGAGCCATGCACTTAACAATACATTTGGATTTCTTTAAAAAAAAAAAAGATTTAAGGTTTCTCTAAAAAGGAATTACTGACTCAGAAAAACATACAATCTTCAGGAATAAATCAAAAACCTTTCTTCACTAATCTAATTCTACCAGTGGCAGTTAAGCAGTCCCCTAACTAATTTAAACTTCCTTATTTGAAAAAATTTCATAAACACCCCCTCTACCACCCCAGGAGTATGTGCTGGAGAACACATGAGTTATGATGTATTTCTTTGCAGTAGTAATAGGAATAAGTGTTAGCAGCCTGCCAGTTTTTAGCAGGCATTCTACTTGCAAGTAAATCAACCACTTAGACATAAATAAATTTACCTAGTCTTTCAACTTTCACAAAGCCCACAAAAATATTGCAGGTTTCAGAGGAACTACAAGCTCAAAAATTATAAATGTGGTCTCAGAAAGAGCTGCGCTGAGAAAATGATAGGCTTGGTCCGACACGAATATTACATTTTAAAAGAATACAATGATTCCTTTTCTTTTCCTGTCATGTGATACTTTGGTTTCCTAAACCACTTTGCATACAAGACAGAGTGGTAAAATGTCACAAAGGAGGAAGAAAGAGACTACATGATAAATAAGAGATCCGAGTTCAGGTTGTTGCTATTTGTAGAGACTGAAATAACTCAATTGTTTTTTGTGCAAGATGAAAATTGATATTTGAGAGAGTTGGAAAGGTCTTCATGGAACATCTAATTCAGCACTCTTTAAGCAGATGGGCCCCACATTATTCCTTCCATACATTCTTACCTAATTTTGCTTCAACACCTCAAATTACAGCACCAACTCTCTAGGCAAGTTTTTGCACTGACTCATCATTCTGTCAACCCACCAGATTTTATTGATGAAGGGCCCAATCCTGCAAGTTGCTAAGCACCTTCAGTTCTCACTCACTTCAACTGAAGTTGAAGGCACTCAACACACTACTCGAGGTGCTCAGCATCTCTCAGGGTTACAGACCCTAATGGCTTTGATTATTTATGCATCTATCACTAGTCTCCTTCACAAATCCACCATGTGGTCTTCCGGTGAACAACAGAACGTTCTGAGAGCTTTCGGCACAATTGGGCTAAAAGTCTATCACAAAGTGAAACTGATTAATTTTGACCTCTTTATGACTTCACTAGAAGCTCACCCACCTCCCACTTTTCACAGGGCCAATGTGAAGAGTCGGAGAGAGTAAGCATTCAAACCTAGGTGAATTTATTTACTGAATTTATGGTCCACTGAGGACACATTTCTGCAGACCTTGTTATATGTGGCTAGCAGCACTGCTTTTCCAAGCTATGCAAACACACATGGCAGCAAGCGCTTACGAAGAAACAGTTTCTTTTTCACAGCTCAAAAAGTTCTTGCTCTCTTTCAAATACCCTGCTTAAGTACCGAAGGGTGAATTTCAGCCTAATTGTCCCTGACATTGAGGTATCACTGTTGACAGAAGTTCCATTCCCCTTGCTGCTATTCAGCAGCACGACCCAGTTGTGATTTAGGATCAAGGACACCCAGGGTAACTAGAGTTACAAAGCACTAGAGAATTTATTAGGGCTTGCAATTTCTTGTGAATCCCTTTTCTTCAAACAAGATGTTCTCTGCAAATAGCTCTTTGTCTAGAGTAATTATTTGGGGATTAGGAAGAGCTAATAAAACCCTGTTGGAAGGCTGGAAGAATTTGAGATGATAACAAGGTTGCAGTGTGCCTGAGGGAGCAGAGACATCTTTCTGATAGCAATTTAATCAACCTTGATTAAAATAAACATCTATCTGTGCCTTGTGCAATACATTTTGATAAAAATCTACATTCTGACCGTCGGGCAACCTATTCTATCAGACCCCTGGACTGTCCGCCCACCTTGTCCACTTTTGCTCAACCCTGAGAACCAAGGAAGGCTGTGATGGTACCATATACTTGATAAACAAAATGGTGCAAGAGCTTCTGAAACCAGAAAGATGAAAATCTTATTGAAGTACATAGACTGGTGCTTAAACAGACACCCACAGATATGACCAGCTGATCTTGAGAGCGAATACCCCGATTTATGCCCCATGAAAACCTACTGACTTCAACCAGAATGTATGGGGAGTAACAATTAAATTAAATTAGGGACATTTGAACCAGTGTAACTATACTGATGTAGCTGTAGCAGTATAAATCCCTAATGTACATACATTGCACTGGTATAGTATGAGGCTTGCACCAATGTGATCCGCCCCAATAAGTTATCAACTCCAATCAGCGGAGTTTCACTTTCCAGGTTGTCCATTGCATGCACGGTCTCCTCATAACAGGACATAAAAGGAACAGACACTTGGGGAACATCACTGCAGAAATCTTGGCCTCGGTCTTGCTTTATTCAACTACAACTGAGTGTACAGAATTTTCTGTAAAGCTGAAAGACTCTTGATGAAGTGTGCCCTAAATGACTATCCTTGAAGACACAGTAATTTATCCCACAAACTCTTCTTGAAGTGCCAAAATAGGGAGGCCTACAATAAACACCACTCTGTTTATCCCTACTATTCCCAAAACGTCAAGTCACTGAACTCCAGCGATTTAGTCTCATACATGCCAGATCTGAATATCACTGTAAATATTTCTATTCACCATCTATGTCTCTGGGGAGAAAAAAAAACAACCCTGTAGGTAGTGATAACCTATGGAAGCATTGGCTTGAATAAGAATGATTTGTTAGTACTATGCAGCTATTTTAATGATTGTAGGTCTTACCCTGACACTAAGCCAGACAATTAAAACCTGATTAGGCTAAATTTATCTACTTTTGATATCTAGTTACTTTCATAAGTTCACGACGGCTATGCTTAAAAAAACCTATAAAATAATTACGAAAGCAAATTCTGACTTTTATATAAATCACTAAAGAAATATGCTGGCCAATCTCATTTAATCAATACAAATCCTAGCGATATTGGTTGATTTTTATATTATTTAAACAAATCAAAGTAAACCACTTCTAATGAGATTCTGGACCTTGCTTTCAAGGAGATCTAAAATAAGACAAGGACAATTATGCACACTTTACACACATTAAAAATGAACATATTGTAAAACCACCTTCACCAAAACGCACATAAAGAGTGAGATTCTGATACCCTTACTCCACTACTAGTTTTAATAGAATATTTATGGAGCAAGGTGCTATTTAACATGAGTAAGACTATCAGAATGGGGTCTGATCAGTTTCAGCAACACCAAGAGGATAAAAAAATAGCTCCTAAAAGAGAAGCTTTGAAGAGATTGGTGTTTTTAAAAACTATAGAAGGGAATTCGATAGAAAATATTTTGCAAAATAATTAAGTGAATTAATTTAAACCATGATTTTATGCCAATGAGTTAAGAAAACAGTACCAGTGATGCTAAAAGTTAAACATAAAAGACCTCTGACTCCTGGAGTCTCTCAATAAATACACTGTGCACATAAAATAATGAGAATATAGTTCATGCAATAAACACAAACCACAACTAAATGAAAATGTGCATTTTACATTATGCAGCCTATGGCAAAGTATGCCAATTATGTATTATAAATAGCGCTCTCTATCCTACATGCAGACCATAAAGTGCAATGATGACACTGGACAGGCAAGGGTTCTAGCAGATAGCAAGCTCAGACGAATTACCATGTGAACAAAGTCCAAAGCAGGACAATGGCAGCTAACTAAAAAGCACAGTAAACTCAGCTACTTTCCTTTGCCTCACATTGTTTCAAATGACCCTTCAAAACATCTTAAATGACATCAAACAAGGTAGAAGATCTTATAGATTAAAATATTTTCTCTGCTCATAAGACAATATAAGAAACAGCATAACAAATGGTTATCCAGAAGCTTTTCAATTAACTAATAGAGACTTTTCCTATTGCACACTCTAACTCAGTACGGATAGTTCAGAGCTAAATACATAAGATTGTAAAACAGACACTCCAATATCTATCTGACTCAAATGAAAACTTAAACATCGGAAAGCGAAGGGCACTTTGTCACCTTTGCTTAAACTGTTGAGAGCGAAATGACAATAGGTGCACGTTATTGCTGCCACAGAAGCCTTGGTAAAGCTGGATTACACCAGAGGAAAATGAACAGTTAGTAATTACAGAATGACTTTGGAAAGGAATCTATCTATAGATCGATCTATCTTAATAGATCATTCTAATTCTTTTCAAGTTACTTTGTGCTCTATATAAATCAGCTATATCAAAATTCCGAGAAGCCTGGATACTCTCAATTAATATTTTAAACACAGGAAAATAGCCAGCACATAAAAGAGATGTAAGGGGGGAAACAGTCAGTGAGAGGGGAAAAACCCACCCACTGAATTGTTGGAACCAGATCCTTAAGTAGCTTCTTGCATAAATAATTAATTAAGACTAATTTATAGAAACAATTATCATGTACTACATTGACACTAATTGTTCTAGATGGGAAGAGGGCGCTATACACTAAAAGCTGTCTCCCTGTTATTTTGGGTATGGGAACAGCAGGGACTCTCTCTGGTCTCCCTAATTCCTCATTGATGTGTTTTAATATCGCTCGTCCAATACATATAGAAGGATCCTGGAATTAATTCAGACAACATGGGTTCTGTTTTTAACTCACAGAACTGGTTGTAGGCTTATTGAAAGAAAGTCAAGCATATTTTACTCAGGAAGTTCATCCTTTTTTTCTCTTCATGAAAATAATCTGTCACTCTGCACAGGAAAAATGGTCCAGTGCTAATATTTTATAGATAACAAATAATAAGATTATGTCCTCCTAGATAAATATGAAGAAGGGAGCAGGAGACATAATTATATCCATATTTGGAGTAAGGCTTAGCTGAGATAGACAAACTCACATTCAGTGAATGTTAAATTCCGTGAGAAATTCTTCAAGAAGAAAAGTGAAAGGATGATATTATGAAAAGATTGAAGTTTGGAGAAAGAAAGAGAAAGGGGTGGGGGGAAACAGAAGGGAAAAAGATTTATGATCATATCCTTTTCTCAGTAACATTATCACAAATCCCACTGAAGGCAATGGAAGTTATACGAACATATCAGAGGGCAGAATCTGGCCCTTCAACTCAAGGACTCTCTGCTTGGTTAAGTTTAAATTAAACTCCCTTCAAGTTGTTTTCCATGTTGCCTATCTACAGGCAGACAGAAGTCTTTTCCTCACAGTGTGCACTGCCTTCAGGGCAGCAAAGAATGAGAACCCTGAATTCCTTGCACATTAAAGGCTGGTATAAATCCGCAGAGCTCCACTGAATGCAAGGTGTTAAGCCCTTCAACTCCCACTCACTTAGCACCTCCCAGGAGTTGCTCAGAACCTTGTAGGATTGGCACCTTGTTTTCAGCAAATAAAAAGGAAAACATCTGTAGAGGATGGACGTCTCCCTGTTATCTGCAGGACAATCAACTTGTAAAAAATACTCCTTACAGACTGGCTGAACTACATACACATCATTTGAGGGTATATATAAATACCTGTATTATCTATTTAGAAAGCTTCACAGCAGCAATTAATCCCTCTCTTTACACTTTGCATCTAAACCCTACACTTCCCACACCCTTCCTACACCCTACACTTCCCACACTCTACAAATTTGGCATGTTCAAATGTTGGGATTGTAGTTCCTTGTCTCACACTGCTATCTGTTTCTATTAACAGGGCCTGGAACAGGCAGTTTGGAGGTTTTGTTTTCTATTTCTGGCTTCTATGAGAACCAGGATAGTGGAAATCTTTACAGATAAGTTGATCACATGAAATTTTCTGCCATTTTGGGTAAAACAGCTTGTGAGATTTCAGTACCACGGATCCTAAACCCTTTCCCTCTTCACCCTTACACCTGAACTCCAAACCATAGACTAAAGGCTATGTCTACACTACAACTTATGTCAGCATAACTGATTGTTCTCAGAGGGGTGAATAAATCACTCCTCCAGAGTGACGTAAGTTACGCCAACATAAGCACTGGTGTGGACAGCGCTGTGTTGATGGGAGAGCTTCTGCCGTTTGTGGGGGAATTCTGTCCCGTCTGTTTAGAGCAGCTACATTAGAGAGCTTACAGCAGCGCAGATGCATCTAAATGCAATTTGGTTCCAGTCATTGTCGCCTCAGCCCATCTCTAATTAAAATAACAACCTGAACTTAAATTTACCACCATTACAGATGAATGAGGTCATTTCTTACTACTGTTTGTATTAGTGTTGCCACTTCAATGTGCTTCAGATTTAAACAAGTGTGGCAAACTCAGGACAAGTAGCTACCAGGAGAGGGGTAGTAATTGGTCCCGGAAGGCTTAGCCCTGGAGGAATAAGGTTCAGCTGGGACAGGGGTTATCAGGGAACTAATTAGGTTCAGCTGGCCCCAATTGCTGGAGACCTTTTTAAAACCTCCCTGCCAGGGAAGAAAGGGGGAAGGAGGAAGAGAGAAGCAAGGTAGCTGCCAGCAAGTAGGGGTAGCTAAACTCTGAGACTCTTCTTGCAAGGCAGATTGCATCCTCCCCAGAAGGAGAGGAAACTAGAGCAAGGGGCTGGCTGAGAAAGGATCAGCCAGACTCTGTGAGATTGGGAAGGGTTTTTTTTTTCATTTACTTTGCCCAAGCCTGTGTCTCCGAGGCTAAAAGGGACTGAGCTAACAAACGGAGAGGCAGGTACTTTGCCACACAAGGCAGTGGAATGGTGCTGTAATTTATACAAAGGATGGATTTGCTCACAGCCACCCTAGATGTATCAGTTACTATCAACTGCAAGATTAGATTTTGTATAATGCCATAAAAATCTGTGGTCAGACCCTAAAGATGAATGTCAGCATTTTATTGCCTACGGTTACATTCAAATAGCTTACTATCCACCCTTAAGCGGGTAATCAGCATGAGCCACACAACTGCAAGAGAAATTGCTTTACTCAACAATAAAAGCTGTAAATATACTAGATTTCTTATATGGCACATCTCTTCTGACATGTAGATTTATAGGCTAATAAACTAGTAATGATTCTGTACGCTGATTAGTTGAGATATCCAAAAATCAGGAAAGATGGTAGCTGTTGAAAGCCATAACTCTCAGCTGCCCTATATTTCATAGGACATCTAAGATTCCACCAGATTTTTTAATGCCATTTCCTACTGTCTTGCAGTAATATCTCATTGTTGGGTCTCCCTAAGCTCCTCCCTATGACACATGATCTTATTGGTGATCTGAAAGCCCCTTTTTATGCTCTCTACCCCTTCTGATGTGACCTGTGCATGTGACCTGTGCAAATTGGGAAGCAAAGCAGAGTGCTGACAGGAGGGAGCAGACCCAGGTATTTGAGAGCTGCCCTCCAATAATGCAGTCTAGCGAGGGTCAAGGTGGAAAAAATGAGGTGGGAAAAAGACAACTGGAAAAATCATACAATGCTTTTTATTGGACAGAGGCATCCGTTGTTTTGTAAATAAACAAAAGTCTGATGACTTCTTTTTCAACTATAGTACGTCTGACCAATTTATTGTCATATTCTGATTTAAAACAGAGTGCGTGACAGGATGGAGGGAGCATGCGATACTAATGAACAAAGCATTAGCTTCAGCTTCCTTCCCCCCACTTGCACAAATGCTCCTGGGGAGGGCCATAAACTGGGAGACTGTGCTGGAAGAGAGCCTACGGGAAGGGAGGACTCCCCACCCCAGGTCAGAGAACTCTGCTGAAACCCAGGCTTAGGGAGAAAAGCAGTGGTGCTGGAACAACGTTTACAGTGGTGGTGCTGAAGGCAGAAATCATGTGTTTGGATTACTACTATTTCAGCACCCTTAGTTCCGGCACCTTTGGAAAGAAGTTTCTTTTACTCTTTTTACACCTGTGTTAACTGGTTTTGATTTGTGTTTATGAACATTATCCTTTGAATTAAACCCTTGCTGGCTGCATTTGTGTTTTGTTTCTGCTCGTTCAGTGCACCAGTTTCCTAGAGTATAAGAAATTGCATATTGACTAATTTGGGAGCTGTAATATTTAACATTTAAAAATGAGGTGCTGAGGTTTCATCTCATCTCATTTGTTCACTAACACAATAAGGCTTTTGTCCTTTGATTTATTCAACAAGTTTATAAAATGCACCACGGGGACTCTTCTCTCAGTGTGACCACGTGGTGATCAACACCCTGGCAAATTCAGGCCCATCTTATTTAGGCACCTGTGATTTAGCAATCAACTTTGAAAAGTCTGGCCATAAACGTCTGATGCTTTTTTTTAATTCTACACAGCTCTTAGCCTCAATTATATCTTCCAGCAATGAGTTCCATGGGTTAACTATATGTTGTGTTTAAAAAGTAGTTATTTTTATCAACTTTAATTTTATTGATCTTTAGTTTCTTGGTTCATGACCCATGAGGAAGGATAAATGGGAATATCCAATTTCCCTTCATCTCCTCTCTAAACAGAACAGTCCTAATCTTTTTCAGTTTCTCTTCCTATGGCAGTGTTCCATTTTCTGTAGCCATTTTAGAGGCTCCTCTTCAGAGCCCTTCAATTTCTGCCAGTTTTTTTTATGAGAAGATGATTCATAGTTTTCAAGTGACTAGAACTAAACATAATATTTTAGGTGAAGCCATTCCTTCCACTTATATAATATTCTCACAGTATTATTTTCTATCCCATTCTGCCGGCATCCTAACATTTTGTTTGTGTGACATAAACCCCTGCCTGGTATCTTCAGAGGTTTATTTAAACATATAGAATTATGTGGAGTTTTTTTTACAGAAGTATATGCATTTGTTCTTACCAAGCACTTCCCTCCCTGTTGTCAGGAAGTTTAACATCCAAGAGCCTGAAAGTGTTCACAGACTAAAGGGATCTGTATTTTAAGGCTGCAAGAATAATGTTCTCTTATTGGTCACAAAGTTAGTGCTGTTTCTCACTCCCCACCTTCTCAAATTGTTCTTTGGTGTAGTTAATTTAAAACATACCCTTAGAATCACAGAAGATTAGGGTTGGAAGAGATCTCAGGGGGTCATCTAGTCCAATCCCCTGCTCAAAGCAGGACCAACACCAACTAAATCATCCCAGCCAAAGCTTTGTCAAGCCTGACCTTAAAAACCTGTAAGGATGGAGATTCCACCACCTCCTAGATAACTCATTCCAGTGCTTCACAACCCTCCTAGTGAAAAAGCTTTTCCTAATATCCAACCTAAACCTCCCCCACTGCAACCTGAGACCATTGCTCCTTGTTCTGTCATCTGCCACCACTGAGAACAGCCAAGCTCCATCCTCTTTAGAATCCCCCTTCAGATAATTGAAGGCTGCTATCAAATCCCCCCTCACTTCTCTTCTGCAGACTAAACAACCCCAGTTCCATCAGCCTTTCTGCTCCCAAGTCTCAATGAAAGTCAATCTCCTTAGTTTTCCATAAGACAAAATAAAATTAAAGTTAAAGGAAAAAGAAATATGTCACACGATCATTAATGAGAGGGGCATATATTTCAATTTCCTCACAAAAATCTACTCTTTGACTTTCGGTTTTCACTACAGCAATTACTCACCATAATTCTTCCAACTGAGGCACTGGTATAAATTTATCAGTAAATATACAGTTATATATTTAGCCCTATGTATAGGAAGGTTCCCTAGCGTATCTTTAAATAATGGCACTGCAGCTTGTGTTTTAACCTAAGACCTTTGCTATGCTCTTGCACAGGAAAACATACAGCTATTACCATGCATCATCAACCACCAATATCTTTCCTCATTCCTATTATATTGCCTGGCAAAGTGTAAGAGCTAAATGCTACTCTGTGGAGACACTGCCTGCATACCATGGCAGGGCAATGGAAAGCAGCCTAGGCAATGGTCACTATTGTCCTAATTCCATACCTAACTTTCACATGTTCAGGAGTGCTTGACTGAAGGCGGGGAAACTCAAGACAACACCTCACTGTTTGCTGAGATATGAGCAACATTTTAATATCCACCACAAGATCACATCTCTATTCCTCCGGCATGTATAGAAATAAATATATTGGAAAATAAACATGTTTCTGAATAACAAAATATATTTGAAATAAAGGGTATCCCGTCAATTACCATTAATATCTCATATCACATAATTCAGCAGACTCAGGACAAGATTTTTCAGTCTCATCTACAATGGAGAATTGAGCCATTTCAAGGTACAATGGATCAACAGCAATTCTCTAATACAAGATCACAAGGACTATTTGGCATGTATAAATTGCAAGACCAGGCTAACAAAATCTCTTATCTGTAAACATATCTCTGTCCAGTCTGAAGGGTCACTTAAAAAAATACTTGTAGCCAAGTGCAATAACTGAAAACTTCTGAGATAGCTGATCCCATCTGGGACGGTTCTTGGGGCACTCTGTACTAAGAGTCACCTTGTTATCCCCTGCCTCCAGCAAGAGGGAATCTCTCTGGGGGGTCAGCTCCCAACCACCACCAGGCTTTCAGCCACTCAAGCTCTTTCCTCTTGGCTATGCCAGCCTTAACTTTGCCTTGCAAAGGTTAACAATCGGTGCACTTCAATCCCCAAACCCCACTGAACTGTTCCCCTGTGATATCTAGCGCCAGACACTGGCTAATCACAGAAATCCCAGATCCTCTGAACCCAAATGTGCAATGTACCCCAATTTACCAGTTTGACCTTAACCAGTACTCCCATAAAATGCACAGTACTGTACTTGTGAGCACTTCTGAAAAAACAGAAGTAGGTTTATATTTAAGAAAGAATAAAGATTTAATTAGAAATGAGAGAAAGTGATGACATAAGTGGCTACAATACAAAACCTGGGTCTACACTTATCAATAGTTGCCTTTCCTATATTATAAAGTAGGTTTTCCCCTAAAGTTCAGTCTGTTCCAGAGCTGGCTGGTTTCATGAAAACCAGGATCCATATAGTCATGAAGGTCCCCCAGTTCTTAAGAGGTTTCCACAGTGAGTGAGTACACTCTGGGTATGTCTACACTACGAAATTAGGTCGAATTTATAGAAGTCTGTTTTTTAGAAATCGTTTTTATACAGTCAGTTGTGTGTGTCCCCACACAAAATGCTCTAAGTGCATTAAGTAGGCAGACTGCATCCACAGTACCGAGGCTAGCATCAATTTCCGGAGCGTTGCACTGTGGGTAGTTGTGGGTAGCTATCCCACAGTTCCTGCAGTCTCTGCTGCCCATTGGGATTCTGGGTTGAGGTTCCAATGCCTGATGGGGCAAAAGCAGTGTTGCAGGTGGTTCTGCGTACATGTCGTCAGGCTCCCCTCTCCCTCCATCCCTCCCTCTGTGAAAGCAATGGCCGACAATGGTTTCATGCCATTTTTCCTGGGTTACCTGAGCAGACGCCATACCACGGCAAGCATGGAGCCTGCTCAGCTCATCCTCAGTCTCCTGGGTGCTGGCAGACGTGGGACTGCATTGCTACACAGCAGCAGCTCATTGCCTTTTGGCAGCAGATAATGCATTATGATTGGTAGCCATTGTCGTTATATTCCTGGATGCTCTTTTAGCCGACCTCGGTGAGATAAGTCAGGGGCGCCTGGGCAGACATGGGAGTGACTCAGCCAGGTCATTCCCATCTTCTGCCGAGCACCCAGGAGATGACGATGGCTAGCAGTCCTCCTGCACCATCTTCTGGCAAGCACCCAGGAGATGATGATGGCTAGCAATCGTAATGCAGCATCTTCTGCTGAGCACCCAGGAGATGACAATGGCTTGCAGTCATACTGCACCATCTGCTGTCAGCCTAAGATGTAAAAGACAGGTGGATCAAAACAAGAAATTGACCCGATTTGTTTTGTGAAACCCTCCCTCCCTCTGTCAGAGCAACGGCAGACAATTGTTTCCCGCAAAATCAGGTGAGGAGGCGAGGGCAGCGCGGTGATGAGAGGGACATGGTCATAGACTTCTCACAAAGTACGGGCCGGGCAATGTGCCCCGGCATTGTGCACATCATGCTGATGAACTCTGCAAACACGCTGGCCAAACAGGAAATGAAATTCAGAAGTTCGCGGACCTTTTCCTGTCTACCTGGCCAGTGCATTTGAGTTGAGAGCGCTGTCAGAACGGTCACAATGGAGCACTCTGGGATAGCTCCCGGAGACCAATACCGTCGAATTGCGTCCACACTATCCCAAATTAGACCCGGGAAGGCGATTTCAGTGCTAATCTCCTCGGCGGAGGTGGAGTAAAGAAATCAATTTAAAGAGCCCTTAAAGTAGAAAAAAAGGGCTTCGTTGTGTGGACGGGTCCAGGAGTTAAATCGAGGTAATGCTGCTAAATTCAACCTAAAGTTGCAGTGTAGACCAGGCCTCTGTTACAGTGAAATAATCTTTTGTCTTTATTCAGCGTCAGGGCGATTTCCTGCCCCCTCCTGTTCCTTTTCCCCTTCAAGTGGTTGCAATCCTTTGCAACTGTCTTTGATGGTTTTCCATGAACTATTCTGGCATGTGGCAAGGGCAGACAACATATCCATGCACTACCTCACTGGCTGACTAGGGAGAGGTGACAACCCTGCCTTGCTGAAATGGGTCACCACTGAGACACGTTACCCTTGGTGACTAATTTTTACTCCAAGTCTATAAAGCATATTTTCAGTATAAATAAATTATTCCTTAAACATTACCTGTATACACATCTCACAATGATTACAAGTCTTGACAAGTTATGAACTTTCTATAGATACTTTACATGTTACTCTTTGTGGACAAATATCTTGTCAGATGTGTTTGGTGCAGAGAGTTTGTCAGGCCTGAGGTGAGAATTGTTTGCAAAGCACAAGGGCCCCTTTACCTAGGGATCTTTGTGTCAGACCATCTTTTAAAGGTGAGCTGCAGAGGCTTTTTCCTTGACAAGGCCTGAGTTGAGGATCTTAGGTTTCAATTTTCCTCCTGTCACCACTGACCCTCCTTGTCCTAAAAAGGTGCATACTTTGCAGTCTTCATACTACTAAAGGTGTTGATATTGTCATCACCGATAGCAGGGATTGACATACACAACCTGAGAGACTGATGTCTTAGCACAAAACTGATCTTAAAACAACACGATTTTAAAATAACATTAACTAGTAATTTTTAAGAACGTACATGCATTTGTCAGTGATTTGGTTTCTCAATCAGTTTTACATGTATATTTTAAGTGCATTTCAATTTAACTTAAAGAGTCAGTCAAAATGTAGCTCATGTCACAGGAACTGTCATCATCAAAGTGGTCTTTATTAATTTCCCCCCCTCCATCCCGGGGCTTTGATCAAATCTTTTTTTCATCTTCACTATTCAAAAATAAAATCCTTCACCTTGCAGTACCACAGGGGTAGGAACCTAGTGCCTCGATCACTTAACAGTTTATAAAGGATGTCAGCAACATCAATGATCTACCTTACTCTTGAGGCTTTTCCCTCTACTTCATTTGTCGTCTGCTGTCAGCAGCACCTTTTCCTCAATCAAGAAGAAAGATGAACAACTGCCTTTGTAGTCAGTTTCAATTCTACTCCATAGATCAACTAACTAAGAGGGCCATAGCATGGTATAATTTGCATCTTTCATCAGAAGTCTGAGTGTATCTGACGGCTAACTTTCTGCAGCTTAAAGTGATCTCAATCCATGCCTGAACTTCATCTTTCAGTGGAAATGTCGACTGAACAAAATATTGTAATGCCTAGTCTATAATAAAAATTGTATTTAGATTATTATTAGGTACAGAAACCCCTGCTCTTTATGAAAGGTAATAAATATGGACTGGCAAAATAATTCTAAAATGAAGATGCATACAGTATTATCAATAAAAGAGTAAAAGGAAATCCCATATAAATGCGGCACACTAGTATTAGCTGTAAAATAGAGATCATTCTTAATTTTGAACTGGTTTGTGTTATAATTCCTGATCAACAGATTTTTTTTTTTAAATCATCCCAAAGCAGTTTCAGATGAAAGCAAAACATCGGATATTTTATAGGTATTACTGTAATGCAGAATTTAGACTAGGTTGGGTATCTCACTTAATCACGAGTGCTGTGTCAGTTAAAGATGCTTAGAAATATATTTATTTCAAAATAATAGTTATTAATGTTTTGATATGAAATTGATTTAAAAAAGAATAAGAAGTGAAATTTTACACATCAGTGCATTTCATTTGGTCTCTGTTCAGTGACAGAATTCAATATGACATATCTCAAAGTGACAGCATCATGCTGGAACTGCCACCTGAGGGGCTTACAGATCTTTACATTTCTCACGAAAGTGAAATTGAGTGACAGCTAAGTAAAATGTAGCTTTTAAGTCAAGATGGTAGATCAGAAAGTCAATGAAAACATTCATAGTTTGTTTAGGCCATTTGGTGATGAATCTTCCCATAAGAACAGCTGCAACTTCTCAACTACCAAAACACTTTAAGCAGGTAACATAACACGTAAAAATAGAGAGGGATGCCTCTATTGAGGATAAAATGATTTAAAAGCAATAGAGGTTCTATTGGTATAATTTAATAAAGTGGAATAACATCTTCCTACAACTATGATTCTGTAACATTGATGTTGTGTATCTACCCTTCTTTAACTTACTCATAAGAATATGGAACATGGCAATATACAATCAGCAGAAACAGCCTAGAGACATCTTGTCTGAGAAAACTCATCTAAACAGATCTTACTTTTTCTTTATAAATCTAACACTCTATGGTAAGTGATAACCACAAAAGCCTAAATCCGGCCACACTATCCACAATTTTACATCTTCCAGGTTTAGAAGGTTTATATCCCCCATAAACACAGTACCAGAAGGAAACAAGGGCCTTCTCAAATCAAATATTCAAATTATGAAAGATATTGTATTGCTTTGCTGTGCCCTGCTAAATAGCTATTGTCATTATTTGAGGTAGCAGCATTCCACCGGTAGTTGATTGCTTCATTATATTTGTAGTTGCTAAACATGTGCCCATCACTCATGCCTTTAGGGGCATTCACATATTTGAAACATAGCTTTAAATAAAATACATACTGCTTACAATAGGCACATACACAGATAATTTCTAGACAATACATTGTGAATCTATGTGTAAAGCACTTTGGGTCACAGAATCCAAGAGACAGAAGTAAGTTATTCTCTAGTCCATCCCCAAGGATCACTATGTGAGATTTGGTACAGCCTCTCTATTCATTCTCTATTTTGGTCTGCCATGAATTCTTCCAGTAACAGGGAATTCAAAAATCTACATCAGCACTCCAGTTTATTCCACTGGATTCAGGTCTGCAAAAATATGAAGGCTCACAGTATATCAGCGTACTCCACCCTTACCAAGCTGCTGCTGCTGAAAATACAAAGATTTTACTTGTGATGTTCCGTACTGGCAACTGAAAATAAATTCCCCTCCTACTGTTTTGTATTTATAGGTCAAACCTCCTATGTTACCCCCTATGATACATTATCTCTCATCTCTTCAAATTAACTTATCTTATCTTTTCAGCATACTTTATAGCTTTCTAAAAAGACTGTCATTTTGTTGCCTTCTTTGAATTCTCTCGTTTACCATTTATTTAAAGAATGAGAATTAAAATAGAATGTAGCACTCCAACCAAAAACTCCACTATGATGAATGAATACAACAAATCACCTTACTGAACCTACAATATAACATTTTATTTTACAGATCTCCACGGTGCCATCAACACCCCCTCCCCTTGATTGTTTCAACTCCCTTTGTTCCTTGTCTTTCATCTTCTCTATTCCCAGAGACTTGAAGGGTTACTGCCTTTTGTTGATATAAAGCTTATTGCTTGTAGGAATGATCGAGCCAGATCTAGCACAAGTCTTCCTCAATTTTCTAGGCCTTGGAGAGGTTATAATTTATATAGTGGCTTGTAAGTACTACTCTGCAGGGCAATATCTCTAATACCAAAACAAAGGAAACAAAATGTATTTTCCAGGTCAGTCTCAACATTAACAAGCTCAGGAGAGAGCATCAAGTGAAACACAGCCTCACTCAAAACATACTCAGAGGCCCAGGACTGCAATTCTCATGAAACCATAATAGGTGTCATCTACTGGTTCTTATATATGGAGCCTAAATGTTACAGTGATAGATGCTGTTACACCCTGAAACCCCAATATTCACAACTGTCATGTAATTAGGATATGTCTTATACAAAGTATGCCTTGTGAGGTGTCATTCTACAAGTCTTGATCTGCTAGACAGTAATATGTTGTTGGACTGTATGTGCTATCATTGTGTGCGAAGTTATGAAGTTTGGCTATGTATGTGTTGCTGAAATATGTCCTGAGGTTGAAAACACCCACAAGCAGCCTTTCAGGTACAACACTAAAAAGGCCAAACAACATTAATGACTTATTGAGGAAATGCACACAAGCACAAGGATTAGCTCAGGATCTGTGTACAACAGAAACCTCTCAGAGATAGTACTACACAGTGGGAACAGGACACAGCAAAAGAGCTTTCCAGCAAGTGTTGAGAAGATATAAAAGGGGGAAAATGACATTATGGGGGGTCCTCACTCTCCCTACAACAGCATACCTGGAAACACCTGAGGAACAAAGACTGAACTGTGGGAAGTGATGGTCTCAGGCTAGAAGGATTTTTAGCCTGTGTATGAAAACTTGGGAAAGCCAAGGCAACTTGTGCCTTAAGAATCTGCCAGCCTATTTCACTCAGGGTGAGAATTTGCTAAATTATATTTTACCTATCTATTGTGTTAAGCTCAGTTTGGGTTTTTTTGTTTATTTACTAAGGTAATCTGTTTTGTTCTGTTTGCTGTCTCTTATAACCACTTAAAATCTGCCTTTTATAGTTAATGTATTTGTTTTGTTTATCCTTAAACCCAGTTTGTGCAATTTCTAACTAGGGGGGCAAGTTGTGCATATCTCTCTTCACATTGAGGGAGAGGGCGTTGTGCAGATTTTTCTATACAGTGCAAGACAATATATCTTTGGGTCTGCACTCGAAGGGAGGTGGGCACCTGAGTGTTGGGGCAAGTCTCTTAATCTGAGCCTTCCCAGAGCTGAGCTCAGTGTCTGTGTCTTTCTGCAGCTGGGTGTGGCCCTGCCTGCCAGGGCTGTCTCCAGGCACCAGCCCAATAAGCAGCTGCTTGGGGCAGCCAACGGTGAGGGGTGGCACGTCAGGGTCTTCAGCAGCAATTCGGCAGCAGGTCCCTCACTCCCACTCGGAGCAAAGGACCAGCCACCGAATTCTGAAGGTAGAGTGCAGATCGCAGCTTTTTTTTTGCTGCTTGGGGCGGCAAAAACCCTGGAGCCGGTCCTGCTGCCTCCATGTGCGCTAGAGGAGGCTGAAGAGCCTGGCTCAGCAAGAGAGGTTAAAGGGGGCCCAGGCTGGCGGAACAGGCAGGCTCAGTGATATCTCAGTACATCAGGTGGCACCTTAAAGAGGGCAACACGTCACAGATGCATTCGAAATCCATACACAGAAATAAGAATAATGTGATGCTAGTTATAACTTTTTTTAAAAATGTTCACTTCTTATTTCCGTTCAATTTCCTACCATTAGACACAATGTTCAAAGGTGATGAATGGCTATGGGTAAACTGTGACTCAGTTTACAATGGTGTTAAAGCATAGCTGTTGCTACCACAGAGAGGTGCTAAAATCATTCCCCTCATGAATTCAATAGGAGAAATCATCAGAAGAATGTGTTCTGCTCAGTTACTTCCAGTTCTCTAATATCGTATCGGGTCCTTGTGGCCAAGAACAGGGTTTTTTTAAATTAGGGACAGAGTAGTATTTAGCATTTGTTAATAGCTGACAGTACAACTGGAACTGGATAGAACATAGAGGAAGACACTGACTCTTCTCACAGGACCCTACAGCCTAACTGGAAATTCTACGCAAGAGAAACGGTATCCCTGGATGACCCAATGGAAGTTATAAATGGGCACTGAAGAGTTTGTTTGCTTGATTTAAAATCAGTGGATTAATACTGCTAGGCTTGATGGGGAGCATGTGTTTTAAGAAGAATTTGAACCAAGAAGTCATGTCAAGGCAGTGAGTTTCAGGCTAGCTGTCACCAAGGAAAAAGGCTTGGAAGGAAAATACAAAGGGAATGGTTAGCTAGGAGGACTTGAGTGGAATGAAGGGAGCACGAATGGGATAACAGAAGAGATTTAGGCAGAGACAGAGTTATGTAGGGTGTTTAGACTACATGACTATGAGAATCTTGAACTGAATACAGGAGGGAGGGGAAGTTGGTGAAGAGATTAAAAGATTGGACTAACAGAGGTAGGGGGGTGGGAAGATGGTTTTACAGAGCCAGGAAGGACAGCAAGATCAGATTGCAGTAGTCAAGTTGTGGGACAATCAATGCATGGGAAGGCATTTTAGCATTAGAATGAAAAGGATGGAGATTTCAGATGATGTAGAGAATTAAATGACAGGAGTTGGTGGCCACATGGATATGAGATAATAATAGGAAAGAATATATAGTCAAACTGGATTTGGGTAGAACTGGAACATTCAGGAACAGATCATGGAAAGACAGACAGAAGGAAACACAAGATTGAATAGAAAGGGTGAGATACATTTGACAGTAATTTGACAGGGGAAGGAAGTTATCAACATAGAGGTATGTTGGTTGAACTTGAAGCCATGAGAACAGATGAGGGCAGCCAAGGCCAAAGCATAGAGGGAAAAGTGAAGATGATGAGAGACAGGATCATCTATGCAGATTCTTTTGAGAAAAGCTGATTCAAGACAGGATCCTGAACCACTGAAATCAATGTGAGTAGGGGCAGGATGCCACCACAGGAAGCACCAAAAGGAGAATCAGAGACACAAAAGACCCACGGAAACCTAGGGAAGCAAAGAGAGGATAAAGACTGATAAGGTGAGCCAGAGGTAAAGGGAGAATAAGAAGAGAAAAGTAGCCCTTGAATGTGGCCAGCAATAGCTCACCGATGATCTTGATAAAGCAGTTATGGTACAGTTGGTGGGGAAAATACAAACTATAGGAGATCCAAGAAAAAATCAGGAGAGAGGAAATCAAGGCAGCTGTTACAGACAGTTCACTGTAGTACATATCCCTTAATGAAAGTAATATATTGCTGTGCCTGAAAATAATATACTGCTGTGTTTGGCCTGCGGTATTTAAGTCCTGAACTCAATAATCACATAAGGTATTTTTCTTGTAATTACAAAATGCTTCTTCCAATAATCTCAAAATGGCATTGGCTCTTTGTCACATGAGTGATGAGCCACACTAACAGCTGCCTTGAACTATTGTGGGGTTGCTTACATATCCTCATTTTCTATTCCAAGCCATTGCTATTGCTACGTACCTCTAGCCCCCTGAAAAGACAGTGAACTGCATTCCAAAAGCATCACAAATATACAGAGAGAGCAGCTGAGATGAGACACAAATCTGATGTCAAAGGGCGGCAAATTAAATAAGCCAAACCAATTAAACTGGGGGGACAATAAGAAATAATGAGAGACAACTAACTCAGGATACTTTATTTCAGGTCACTTCTCCACAGGAGCGACTATCACTTTTCATTCTCACCAAGGGAGGAATACTTACTTATGTTATCTGCTTGCAAAGGCAAAACCATGAAGATTTAACAACCCTTGTGTTGGACAATTCCTTTGCCTGTGAATTTGAAAAGAAGAAGATTCCTAAATCCTAAAACTACTGATAAGGTTTTTAAGGAACAGTAGTTGTAGACTTAAATAAGGAAGCCCCTAGAGAAAGGACTAGCAAATCTCCTAACATTCATGTTTGTTTATTCTTCAGTCACATTTTTTTTTAAAAGATGTTATCTCATCTAGCAAGTACCCATCCAATGCTCCGGTTGCCCTGACAAAAAATTAACAATATGAAGTCATTCCCCCTCATCTAACACTCCATCAAAAATAAATTACTAGCTTAACCCAGGATAAAAATTCAATCTGTAAAGACATACTCCCCGCCTTAAGCCACACACCTCTCAGACACCTTGTAGAAAAGGTAGGATTTGCAGCACGACAGGAAAGTTGAAAAAAAACAAACCCCGCCAGCTTCTCCCATCTGTTTGGTGCAAGGGAGCCCCAGGCTGAGGAACTCTTCTCTCTTTACCAGCAATGGTGTGACACAAGCAGCAGTGTGGCAGAGACATATGGATACTTACGTTTGAGGACATTTACATAGAGATTATAAAAAAAAAAATCATCACAAAGATTTTTGAGGGTTTATGGATTGATATAAAAATGTCTGTCATCCCACCCAGAATCATACCATTTGTAATTTTCTAACAAAACAAATCAAAACTAAAATGCTTCGTTTTGGTCAGAATTGAATGGAAGCCAAAGGAAAATTACTTGCTTTTTTGTCTTTGGAGCAAAAGCTCCAAGGGGGAATAATAACAACGTGAGAGCTGAAAAAGATTTCTTTTTTTCATTCTATTTGATTCCAGCTGAAAAGAATTTTTTTTCATTGAGAAGTGATTCAAAATAAACTTTTTATTTTTGAATGTTGTTGAAAATTAGATTGGAAAATTCAGTGAAAAAGTTGGAATAAAATGAACTTTTTTTTTAACAAAACAAAAAAAACCCAGTTTCATTTGAAATTTTTTCATGGAAAAATAATTCCCTTTTCTTGACCAGCCCTACTTTAATGGTTAAAACAAGCACCTCCAATTTTTCCCAGAAACTGACAGCTAACCTATGCAGCTCTCAAAACACCAACACTCCTGACATTCAACTTTACTCAATAAATGGGCTGGCGTCTTCAACACCAAGTTCAGTTTCAGTGAGTCTCAAGCTGCAACCCCATCCACAGCACATTGCAGCAGCCTATTTTTCAGAGAGGGCAAAACCAAGGATAAGTGTGGAGGACAAAAGCCAAGGACATGTCTGCATACAACTCAAACAATTCACTCGCTACACAAAAACGCAGATGGAAAACTGCCTTCTTGCCTTGCACATCAAGAAACAGTTTGGGTCTGGGCAAGACCTAAGCTGCAAATCTTAATGACACATGGTAGATGAACTCCTTCAGTCAGGGGTGTCAATAAAACACTTCCCAATGTTAGGCCTGAATAAAGATATAGCAGACAAAACCAGGTGTGCCAACCTGACCAAAGTCAGGCTAACAGAGGTTTTTGGGTAATCCCCGAGTGGAAAAATACTGAGAAGCAGCATGTCTCACAAAGAGCTGGGAAAAAGTGAGTAAGGGAGGGGCTGCATTCCTGGCATAGTACCAGCTGTGCTGTGTTAGGAACAGTTCCTTTGAAGAACTGATAAGAAACCCCAGCCTCCCAGCTTTCACTCCCTGGTTTTGTTCTCTGTCTGTTTTTAACTCCCCTACATTCCTAACTTCTAGTGTTTGTTAAGATATTGTTAATCACCTAATGCTGTAAAACATGTATACTAAAGGTGTCTAGTTTCTAGTTGTTAGAAGAAGGAGGTGGGTTGCTCAAGTGAATAATCTATGACCCGACGGAACTGTCTATATAGGCTTATACTAAGATGTAAAGAGGAAGCTGGTTCTCGCTGGAGACCAGCTGCTCTCTACTGATGCGTGCACTTGTCAATAAAGAGCTTTTGATCGGACCTTGCTGGTGTTGCCTGTCTCTCTCGCAGTCAGACAACGAACCTCGCCATCTGGGTTCAAGTCCCTGACACCAACAGAGTCCTGCAATATGACCCAAACCCAACAGGACCCTATTACAAGCACCAGGTCCAGGCTAGGTTGGCTGGGAGACAATCAGACCCTCTCGGGCTAGGGTCAGCTTGGATCAGTTCTCCTCCTCCTGCCCGTGGGGTTGGTATAGAAGCGGCTACATGACCTGTTCCTGCGGGCCATCTCCACCTTGCTGTGCTGTGCATGCTACAGTCCGGAGTAAATGTGCCTGCCGAGGAGTGAAATCATCTCTCATTCTGCAGGCAGCACACACGCAGTGCAGCGGGGGCTCGCATTGCTGTTGCACCAACCCCAAGAGCAGTAGGAGGAATGCTGAACCTAGGGTCAGGAGGCAGCAGCGCTGGCGACTCAGGTTTAGGGGGAAAGGTTGGTGTTGGGTCAGGTCAGAAAACAACTCGACCCTCTCAGGCTCAAGTCGAATGGGCTTGGGTCAAGTCGGGCCTCTCCTTTCTAATTCTGCTGGCTGTTTCCTCCAACCGATTGACGTCTGATATACCAAATCAGCAAAGAATCCTGTGGCACTTTATAGACTAACAGATGTTTTGGAACATGAGCTTTTGTGGGTGAATACCCACTTCGTCAGATGCAACATGCTCCAAAACGTCTGTTAGTCTGTAAAGTGCCACAGGATTCTTTGCTGCTTTTACAGATCCAGACTAACACGGCTACCCCTCTGATACTTGATATACCAAACGGAACTTCAGTCCACCAGACCTCACTAACGCCCCATTCTCTAGCAGACACTAGATCACCCATTCCACTGGGGACATAAGGCCAGGTCCCCAGGTGAGGAGAGTATCTCCACTCACTTCTGTGGTTTACACTTGCTAAGAAAATGGACCCCAGAGCTGAAAACTTACCCAAAGTGAACATGTCCCATTTCTTCTTACATTCACATTGAGCAGATGGAAGGACAGCAGGAAATGCTGCTGCTCCCTTGACAAGCAAACCTTCAGTTCTGATGAACAAATTCCCATACTTAAGTGGCAGTGTTCAGATGCAATATATCCAAGGGTACTGGAGATGTAAGCAAAAACTGACAATAAATAACTTTACATAGGTAAAATGATCACTCTTAACGCTGGAAAAGTATAGTATTAAGACGTGTTTGATATACTTGATGCTGCAAGTATATTTCTAAATAGTTTGGGGACATACGAGAAATTACAGATGAGCTAGTATGTCTGATTTTAAATTCTGCATAACAACTTTTCTCCAAGCAAAGCAAGTCATCAACATGAAACTGTCAGAAGTTTATTAAAACCCAACTAGGTATACCCTAAATCTGCCACATATCTGAAGAAGAAAAGAAAAAACTACCTCAGGAATTTCAGGTGAAGTGATTTTGTTTGTTTGCTTGTTTTTTTTACAGAAATTTTGTTATAGAAGTGGCTGAAGTTCATCCTAAATTTGCTCTTAATCTGGTTTGGTTCAGCTGTCATTATTATAGTTCAACTTTTGCAAATGTCCATTACACATAGCAGATGAGCAGGTAATTACATACAGCCAGCAGTTATATTTTGAAGAGACACTGTCAACTTCAAATCTAATCAATTTTAAAAAATGGATTAAAAGGAATTCAGGTGCTACAATTGTCCCCAAGTCCCCATGCCATTTTCCTGGGTTTTACCATCACATTTCGCTAATTTTCACAAAGTTTTTCCCTCCCCCGGTGTTGTGTTGAATAATTCATACAAATAACAGGGAAAATAAGACTAGCTAAGGTTTCAGTCCTGCAGCTGGATCCACAGGGAAATTCATGTTGGGAAAAGTGCAAACAACTAGAGGTCAAGTGCTACCAAATGGACAAAGAAAACAAATTACTAAAAAAATGAGAACCTGTTTGTTATTCTAATCTATTTCAATTCCATAATCTCAGGGTATTACCTGTAACAATGATAGGTACAACATTTTCAGGACGATTGTGTCTCTTTAACAGGGACTGAGACAAATATTGGATTAAAGAAAGAATGCATATAATGGTTTATTTTACACCAGTTGAGAATGAGTATGAATATATGGTAGCAAAATATTTACGATGGCATAGGAAAAGCCAAATTTCAATAGCACAAATATTGACAAATTCTGACAAAAACATCCACCCAGCAATCCCATCCTTTCTCTTTAGAATTTCTGCATTGAATATTCTGCATCTCTTCTTTACTAGTACTCCTTTAGGTCCATATGTGCTTAGTCACCACCAAATATAAATTGCTGTACATCTTCTCTTCCTTTTTACTGGCACATGTTTGATTGGGCTTTTAATGACACCCGTACACTAATTCCATGTATGCATACATATTACTTCATAATACTGGGCCAGTGATCCCCAAATTCAGTTAGTCTATTCCCATTATTTTAATTCTTTCCCTCACACGTGATCACAAAATCAATATTTTAGGCTGTTTGAATCCAATCTCCTTATCGTTCATCACACACCCACCTAGAATTCAGTCCATTCCACCTCTTCCATCACATATTCTGCATCCCTATCAATTACATTAACCCTAGATATTTAAGAATGTTTTTCTCCTCCAACAGTTTCATGATATTGCTGCAGTTTGTGGAATTATTTTGTGTCAATCGTGCTATTCATGCAATCGTTTCCTGAAGCCAGGCTTAGAAATTTGCACTGAAACTATTAAGAAGTCATCCTGAGCAAATGTAATATGGAATCTCCAAGTAACATTAAAAAGTTAAACCTTCTCATCAAATGGGAATGAAGTTCAAAAGCAAGACTCCCAACACTCTATCTGTGAATGCTCATGTAAAAATCACATTTTACTGAACTGGGCAGTATTATTATAAACAATCATGGTTGTAATTTTGCTATCTATACTATAACAGCTATATACACTTTGTATGGGAAAGAACAATGGGCATTTTTATAGAAAAGTAAAAGATGCCAAGATAAATGTAATGCATATTGTATATTCCTTTTAAAGAAATATTTGGAAGATTCAGTGTGTATCATATTTGAAGTCACATGCACACACTTTTACAGAATAATTCTGTTTCGTTGTTGGGGGCCATATTTCTTTTTGGACTTGAGGTGCCTCTCTGAGATGCCAACAGAATCAATTCGATTTCAGATGTCTTCAGTATAAAATACCATTCAGTCAACAGAACACTCCAATAGGAGCTTAGATGCAGCTGGGAGACTTTGCATGTCTAGTCAAAATTGGGACTTGGATGACAGTTGGGTGAGACCCAGTGTCAACAATAATACGTGTGGATTTGGTGAAAGCAACCGGAAAAGCTGGTTGAAATTCTATCAGCTCTTTCCACTAAGAGGAGAATGCCCATCATCTGTTATTCAGGCTTTTAAACTGAGGCTTATGTTAGATACTCTGCTGCTCCTAAGTGACCCATTAGCCGTGGCCAAGAATTTTTTTCCACATTTGCTTGGCCAGAAAGTTGCAACCTTTCTTTCATATACAGGCCTTATCACAGGTACTCATGTCATAGGGTACGTCTACACTGCACGATTATTTCAAATTAGCTTAAACCGATATTACAAAACAGATCTAATAAAATCGGTTTAGTGCGTCCACAGTGGGATCCCGAAATCGATTGTTTGCGTCCATGGTCCAAAGCTACCATCGATTTCAGGAGCGGTGCACTGTGGGTAGCTGTTCCTCAGCTATCCCATAGTTCCCACTTCCGTGTTGAGAGCACAGTGCCTGATGGGGCAGAAAACACTGCCCCGGGTGGTGCTGGGTACAGCCTCACCCCTCCCTTTGTGAAGGCAGCAGACAACCCTTTGGCGCCTTTTTCGCGGAGTGCATTGAGCAAACGCCATAGCACAGCAATCTTTCCCTTTTTTTTTTCACGTGGTGGGGGGGGGGAATAAACTGAGGAGCTGTTCCCTGAACCACGCCAGACACTGTGTTTGAACCTACAGACATTGGGAGCTCAGCCAAGAATGCAAATAATTTTCAGAGACTGCTGTGGACTGTGGGATAGCTGGAGTCCTCAGTACCCCCTCCCTCCCTTCATGAGCGTCCATTTGAGTCTCTGGCTTCCCGTTACGCTTGTCACACAGCGCTGTGTATCCTGGAGTTTTTTATTCAAACGCTTTGGCATTTCGTGTTCTGTAACGGAGCTGGATACAACAGATTTGTCTCCCCATACAGCGATCAGACCTAGTATCTCCCGTACGGTCTATGCTGGAGCTCTTTTTCGATTTCAAACTGCATCGCCAGCCGTGCTGATCAGAGCTCCACGCTGGGCAAGCAGGAAATGTAATTCAAAAGTTCGCGGGGCTTTTCCTGTTTACCTGCCCGCTGCATCCGAGTTCAGATTGCTGTCCAGAGCGGTCAGTGCTGCACTCTGGGATGCCGCCCGGAGGCCAATAACGTCGATTTCCGTCCACATGAACCCTAATCCGAGTTATCACTATCGAATTTAGCGCTACTCCTCTCGTTTGGGAGGAGTTCCGAAATCGATTTAAGGAGCCGTTTAACTCGATATTAATGACGACGTCGTCTGAACGGATACAGCGTTAAATCGGTATATCGGCCATTAAACCGATTTAAAGTCGCAGTGTAGACCTGGCCATAGACTCCTTGAAATGAGCATTAAGGCACTACCTGGAACAGCTCCTCAAGATCACTCAAAAACTTCAGTAACTGTAGATACTTACTTAGTCTGTCAGTTACACTGGCTTCCAAAGGATTTTCTAGTGATGTTTATGTGTTTGCTTTGAACTATAAATACCCAAATGGTTTGGGATCTGGCTATTTATGAGGCAATCTTTGTTAGAATACGCAAGCACATGACATGTGTGATGGCCATTTTTTTGACTGACACTGTGAACTGACTCTGGGAACTCCAGAGTGTCTACAGCTTGAGCTAAAGAGCCAACTCTCAAAGTGAAATATGTAAGTGACCAATATCCTCTGTGAATTGGATACAGAGGGGGACACATAATACACATTGGCCAGTGGGTTACACAGGCATTATGGGAAAATGTCTTTCTTGCGACAACATTAAACAAGACCTGACCCAATTTTTCATCTCTTTACACAGGAAACTTCCAAGAAAAGTTGAGCTACAGGATTAGTTGCTCTCATTACCAGGTAACCAACAACATGCGTGATCATTATAAACAAACATACAATACTGAAAAAACCACAGAAACAAGAAATGTAGAATCCAGTCAAAACATGGAGATCCTGGTCATTCTTGTTATATTGTAGCCCATCAGGTCAGAAAAGCCTGAAATTTTAATTTTCTGCATCTATAATGTTTACATTTTAACCTAATGATTTGTGGGAAACCCTTTTTTATTCTCTATAGTTATCCACTACTTCCACCGAAATTACAAAAAAAAAAAAAAAAAAGTGCGTCTAATGGCATTTAATTGGAACAAAAGCTCTAGTAGAAGTAAAATAAAAAACCACATATCAGCACTAACATGACCAATATTAAACGCTAAATTTACATTCTTTATTGATTTAAGCTACTTTGCCAGTTAGCCTCACATTTCTATAACTGTTTGAATGGAGTGGCCAGTCCTGAAACACAAAAACACTCAAATGAAGATATAGAAAAGAGAGTACATTTAAAAAATTCTTCTGCAATGTGGAAATGTCATTGTAGTGTTTTAAAAATACACAATAAAACAAATGTCTTTCTCAAGCATGCACTTTCTATGAAAATATTTAGTACCTAACACGAAAGATAAATTACAATAACGTCTTTTAACGGTTTTGTTATTTCTGGAAACAACATCTGCCCTGACTTCAGTGGAATTACTTCAGATTTACTTCAGTGTAAATGAGAGATTTTGGCCAACTAGACTTAGTCAATTAATTTAGCTGTACATTTTGGTATGTGTTAGTTCCACTGAAGTACTACTGAACTCAGCATTTAGTTCCATCTTCTTAGTTTTGTAAATGACTTCAAGCAATTACTGGTAATTGTTTTGTTAATATACAACCCCACCAAAGAAACATCAGCTGCGGGCATTCAGAACATTCTGACCAGCATTTCAGATGGGACCTAGGTATGCTACACACAGAAGAAGACATTCTGATAAATATATTAACAAATCAATTTGGAGTGTGATTTAGCTCCATCATTTTGATCTACAGTGGTAGGATTTAGCTAACAAAAGAAATCTTTGCTCTCTTAGCACTAACTTCACGGAGAAAAATCAAGAGTGAAGATGCAGTTTTTACTTAGGATGCATCCATTTCACCATCTCACTAAATGTTTCCAATTTGCAGGTTATATTTTCCACTTAACTGGCAAAACAAATGGAAGCTGTCAAGAATAGCTGTTTGAACGACATGTCAATGTGCCCCTTTCCCGCTGATCTATGCTACTATATTGGCAAGGAACTTTTATTCCCAGAGGAAGCTACAATTGTTTTTCAGTGCATATATTCCAGCTACTAAGAACAAAGTTCAAGCTGTTTTTCCACTGTTATTATTGCACTCACCTTCTAGTAATTCATATGAGGTGTCACTGTTCATACAGCACTTGTTAAGTTAAAAAAATGGTGTGATTAGATGACTTCTAACCGTAGACAAAGCGTTTCACTTCTATGGCATGCTTTAATTGCATACGGCCAATCTAAACCTAGCTTCTCTGTATGGTAGTGTTAACACACTTCAAAGTCAGGGAACTGGCATACAACATTACAAACAAAGTGTTCAGATACTGTAATAGCAGTTACTGGTTACAGATCTCTGTTACATGACAGGAGTAACTTTAACAGCCCTATTCCAGGACTTATGACTAGGACCTATCTATCTAAGGTATTTATATGGGCCTGTCACCATAGTATCTGAGCACCTCACAATACTCCTTTGAGAAAGGGAAGTGCTATTATCCCTGCTTTACAGCTAGGAAACTAAGGCACACACAGTCCAAGTGACTTGATCAGGGTCACACAGGACATTTGTGGCAAAACAAGGAATGGAACTCAGTTGTCCTAAATCCCAAGCTAACACCCTAACCATCTTTCTGCTCTTAACTAGCACTTCTGTTTGTCACACATCGTATCAGCTTTACTTCTGCTTTTAACATGTTCATTAGTATTTCTTGCCATTTGCTAGTTTATCATTTTAAAACTTACAAAATATGTAGAAAATTTGGCAACTCTAGTCTTTTTAATTTTTTGCTTATTAGAAAGACAAGCTTTTCCTGTTTTCCATATTTAGTTATTTTAACTTTTGACCTAAAGCCGGTGAATAAATAGTAGCTGGACACTTCTGTACCTATGCATCATTGCGGAGCCTCACTGGTTTTAATGGGGCTTCCTGTAGGTATATGGGTCTGGCTGCATGCACACAGCACATTGCAGAATCAGGGCCTCAGTTGCTCCAAAAGTATCTGGAGTTCACAAGGAGGTGCTAAACTTGGGAAAATGTGGGTGATGATGGATCCTAAAGAGAAGATTGGCAGGGAGGTCAGAGCATAGATGCCCTCAGTTCTAGATTTTGGAATTGTTGCCGACTTTTGCAATTTTATCACATACAGGCTTTTTTACCTGTCTCATAAAAACAATGAAAGACTGCCAAAAGAGCTGACACTTGGAATTTCCATTCCATGAGAAATTCTGCCATTCCTAAATGTGTTTTTGTTTCAAATCGGTATGAAAAACAACAGAGACAACTAAAAGCAGCAAAGAGGCCTGTGGCTCCTTTTAGACTAACAGACGTATTGGAGCATGAGCTTTTGTGTGTGAATACCCACTTTGTCGTCTCTATACATGCATCCGACGAAGTAACTTTCATTTCACAGGAAATTATCATTTCAATTGAAAAGTTCAATTTTAATCAACTTGAAACTTTTATTCTGATTTCAACATTTTAAAATTATAATTTATAATATAAAACAAATTTCAGAACAAAAAGTCATTTAAAAACAAAAAATATGCTTTTTTTCTATCTTTCTTCTAGAATAAATTTTGTCAAAATATACATGTTCTTTTGAAAAGTTATGATTTAAATTAAACAGCATTTGCTAATGGAACATGGTTCCATATAAATCAGTTCTAGCTGTCAACTCCTTATTATTCCCTTGTTCAAAATAGCTGCCATCTCCAATTAAAAATCTCAAAGTCCACCTCACTCTCCTTTTTACCCAGGATTCTAATGATAACATCAAATCCTTCTCCAAGAGAAACTCTACAACCTCACCACCCACAAACCCACCCCACAGACCTAATACATGCTTTCCAAGGCACACAAACAAGGGAACCCAAGCAGACCCATCATACCTGACAAAGGAACTCTTAGGAATATTCTGACTCTTAGAAACCACCCTCAAGCCACTCACCCCACAAAGGGACAGCTTCCTCCAGGACACAACTGACTTGCTCCACAAAGTCTGTAATATTAACAACCTACTTCTGAACCCCATTCTTGCCACCATGAATGTCATCTCCCTATACACCAAAACCCCTCACAATGACAGCATCGCTCTCTGCCACAAATATCTATAAGACAACGGACAACACTCAAATATCCAAGCCAAACATGTTGCCGAACTCACTCATTTCATCTTCACCCATAACAACCGTACATTCAATAACAAACACTTTGCACAAACCATAGGAACAACAATTGATACTAGGATGGCTCTGCAATATGCCAACCTCTTCACAGGCCACCTTTAGGAAAAAATCCTGGACAAATGCCTCAAGAAACCAATGATATACCTGAGGTACATCAATGATATTTTCATCCTCTGGCCGGATGACCTAAACTCCCTCATAGATTTCCACCACAACCTTAAGCACCACCACAATCCATTTATTAAACTCTTTAGAACACTCTCACCAATATCAACTTCCTGGACACCACAATCAGCTTAAAAAAATGCAACCCAACGGACAAGAAATGCGCTGATCACCTCGGGATGTGGAGTGGTTTTATTAGTGTGTAGATTTTCTAGCTGGGGCAGAAGACCGAGGTCTGGGACCCTCCCTCCTCAAAGGGTCCTACAACCTGGGCCCCAGCCCCAGCCCGGAAGTCTACACAGCCCTGTGAGCCCAAGTTGAGTGGCACGGGCCAGCTGCAGGTTTTTCTTTGCTGTTTAGACATAACTTCTGAGTCCTTTTCCCAGTTGTTAAGAAGAGCTCTGTGTGGATCGACTGCTTGTCTCTCTCACTCCATCCTAGGCAGTCATTTCCCATTTTGTATGTGTGCAACTGATTGTTCCTTCTTAAGTGGAGTACTTAGGATGAAATTCAATAAGGACAAATGCAGTTTACTTCAAATCAGCAAGTTGGTTGCCATTTTCGTGTTCCAGGCTGCTCCTTATAAACATGGTTGCCACCTTCCACTCTTTTCAGTAAGTCTGAAGCGAAACCCACAGACACAATAGCAGCCACTCTATGTTTTTGGAGGAAGGCGGGAGGAGCTATGCAGGGGGACATGAGGGCAGGACAGAGGCTGCAGGGAGGGTAGGAGATTAAGGAGAATAGCATAATGTAAGGAGCAGGAGGGAGATTGAAGTGGTGCAGGAAGAGAGAGATGGGGTGAGACATGGAGAAGGACAGAATGACAACCCCCACACCCTGTGGGTAATGGAGGGGATTCCCAATGGCAAGGACGCATTTTTGCATTTGTATTGAAGGCTGCCTTTCGTCCCTTAGGATATGTCCATTATGAGCTAGAGGTGTGATTCCCTTGATTGCGTACATGTTCTCATGGTAGCTTGATGAGAGCGAGCGTGAGCCGCAGTAGCTTCAAAAGATCAAAAGGCAAAAAAAAAATTCCCGCATATTTCTTATTTTAGAAAATCTCATGAATTTTGAGCCAATCTCATGCATGTTGGGGTGTACAAGTCATGGTTTTTAAATGTGAGGGTGGCTATGCTGGGAACTGCTATCCCAACCCCGGGCACAGGACTTGAAAGGCACAGGACACACTTTTTTGAATTGGGCTGTTCCCCCTGCTCTCCTGGCAGCCACTGAACAGTCCCTCCCTGACTCCCTGCAGCTTCCCTCTTTCTCAGGTCCCGATTAATTGAAATTCTGATATCCTAGCTATACAAACTAGTGCTAATATCTTTGCTAATATGGCTGATAAATCATACACAGAACACAAAAGGTTACCCTGAAATGATAAATAAGACAGGAGCACATTTCTAAGAACTAACATATTTTGTTCAACATATTCTGGTAAGGAGCGTTTTCCCCCTCCAGAGTGTCAGAGCTGCTCAGAACAATCCAGTCCCCCTATTTTTCCTTTTTGTAATCCTCCACCCCTGAAGGCCAGATGTTGAGGTAATCGTCCTTCCTAATGAAAGAGGTCTGGATACAGTTGGAGGCTAATTCTTTCTGCCAGCCTCACTCACACGGAGTAGTATGTCATTCGGCGAGTAACGTCACTGACTGCAACAGGACTTATTACAGAGTGAGATCCTACTCCAGGTGAATGAGGGTGGTGGAATCGGTCTCTTTCTGACCCTTTCTTGTGCCAACCAGAAAATAAGACCCTCCCCTGAAGATCCAAGCATGTCCAATCACAGCAGTTGTTTGCCTGGGAGCTAGAATCCAAACTTGGACCCCCTACGTGATTGGCACCTGCTTACTCCTACAAACTCAGATCTAAACTGGGCCACCATGCTCTGTTACAGAGTCAGGGCTGCTCATGTGACACTCAGACACTATGGCAGCCCTGTTTATGCCAGCCTGCAGCTCATCCTGAATCTCGTGTATTTCTGGCTGAGCTGCAGGCAGGAGCTGCAGTCCTCCTGCAGCACCTAGATGCTGCATTTGCACAGGGTGCCAAAACCTGGAAAGGAAGCAGCAGCGGTGGTAGTAGTTGATAAGTGCTGCTGGTTCTGAATGGGGAAAAAGAAGGATGAGAATGAAGTTAAAAAGGGGATTTGAAGAAGAGGGCAGGGGTCTGAAAAGGTATAAAATGAGGGGCAGGGGCTGAAAAGGCATTTGGATAGAATGGGAGAGGCTGATAAGGGATGGGGAAAACTGCAGGAGGCTGCCTCATACCTCACACTCTGCATGACTCCAAGACTTCCACTGCCCCTAAAGTTGCAGGACTCTAACTAGCACTGTTACTCCTACAGGACATTATCCGCCCCCAGATCGGGGGTGAGGCATGCTGACAAGACAGTGTGTTTTGTATCTAGCTTGACCAGTTGCTGACCTGTTGCAGAACAGAAGGTGTCATTCACCAGGGCTATCAAACAGGCGGATGCCTTCACCAGCATTAAATCCATGCAATTTTTTTAAGGTCAAATTTATGGTTATATGAGAATTGTTTTGGAACATGACATTAGTACACCAAGCTGGGCAAAACTTGGTACCTATACAGACTGGCACAGAAACATAATTCTGAAGGCAGAGCCACCGCCAGCAGCAGTGCAGAAGTAAGGGTAGAAGTACCACAATCACACCTACAATAACCTTGCAAACCGCCTCCCCCCTCCAGCTCCTTTTTGGGCCAAGACCCCTACAATTTAACACCATGAAATTTTAGATTTAAATAACTGAAATCATGAAATTTATTATTTTAAAAATCCCATGACTGTGAAATTGACCAAAATGCACCGTGAATTTCGTAGGGCCCTAAATATGAGACAGACAGGATATTTCAGTTTCAGCCTTCTACAAAAGAAGTAATAAGAGCAACAGTTAGTCTCCATAAGTATCGGTGAGCTAATAATGATTCTTAGAGTCCTGACAAAGCGAATGTATGAATAAGGCACTGAAGTAGGTTAATACTGTGATTATAGCAATTTTTGGATATTCACCATGGTACACCGTTGCAATCCACTTTCATTGTTGTTAACTACACAAATAAAAGATTCTTTCCTACTAAGGCACTCAGATACTGTACTTGAGGCTTTAGCCACACCCCTTCCTGACATGAAAAAAAATCCTTAGGTTTGGTACAGTGAAAGTGCTGCACAAGGCTTTTTGTCATGCTTTAACAGGAACTGCAAGACTAAAACTTGGCACAATGTTTGAAAATGTGAAGATAAAACAACAATTATTTGTGTTGTATCCATGTAACAAACAGGCTCTGGTGCCCAGCCTTATTACACAGGAGGGCTACATAAACCTAAGCACAACCTCGTGTGAGCCAAACAGATTCTACATATTTGAATAACATTTAAAGTCATTTGTATGGATTTATATTTTAAGCTCAGCTTGTTGCGTATGTATTTAGATAGGTTATGTATATGTACAGTTGTATCTATCTACATACTTGTGTAAACTAAAACAATGTAAACATGACAAAATTCTAATGAATCAGCTGTTAGCATATTTTGTTGAAGGAGGCCACAGGCCTTATGAAATATCTAGTGAGCCATGTACAGCCTGCAGGAATGTAGATTGGGCACCCGAGCTCTATAGCAAAATATGAGCTGGTGGGGTTCAACCAATTGCTTCATACTAGCACCAAGCAATCTTTCCATGTCAGGAAATGCAACGTAACTTGGAGAGATCCTATTATCATAATTGGCAAGGATTTTACTGTTATCATGGTTCAAAAAACTAATCACAGAATGTATTGGGTAAAGTCCACCAAGCTACACGTCCAATTCTGCCCTTGGTTCTAAGAATTCCAGATTTAGGACTTGGAATTTATGAAAAATCTGCATTTTCCAGTAAATTGGGACAAGTTAACACTTAACACTCTTGTTATGTTTTCAGGGGCATGCATTCATAATTTTATTTAAAACTTTTTTTTTTAAATACATGTGATTTTGAATGAATGAAAACTCATCTGCTAGGCTTGTCATACACAACAGGTTAACACAAATCCTAGTTTAAATGCTGACAAAAGGTACTGCTGAATAGTAATGTAATGTCATCTGAATGTTGTCTTGGTCATGTCACCTTAAGTATATTAATGTTTCTTCAATATTAAAATCTAGCTGTCTGAAAACATATTCCCAAGGTTTTTAGCTTACATGAGCACTACTGACAACAGAGAATTCATTAGGTTACATTGGTACCACCGTCATTCGAAACTGTTCATAAAAACTTTTGAATATTAAGATTTATAGAATATTTAGGAAGGAAATACCATAGTTCCATCTTTTACATCTTTACTGCTTCTTACAGACTACCATATCTAAATGTTTCAGGTTGTCAACCCTGAATAACTTTGTTACAAAGGAGGTATTTAAAGGGTTTAGAGTTTAATGCAGGCCAATAACCTTGAATATTTTAAAGCAGCCAAGTAAGACGCTTAACCACACTTTTAAGCAAGTCTAAAGAGACATCATTTGAAAGGTGCTTATAGCTACTGCCTCTTTATTTTCAGATTTCAGGCTTTTAGAAACTCTGGTTTAAACCTAAAGGGGAATTTTTTCCCTTTGAAACTAGGTTACTTGAAATGGAAATTTCATCAAGGACCTTGGAGAATTCAATCTCCTCCAAACATCAACTGCTTTGAAAAATTCCGCTTGTGTTTGAATATAATGAGTGTAGTAACAGAAGTGACAAAATTTGTCCTGCAGATGTTATAGGGCAGGCTGTAAAAAGACATTATAATAATTTAACATCATCAGATGGAAACTTACTGTACTGTGTACTCTGAAGACACCAAAGAATGCATAATCTTGACCTCTATAGATGTAAGTGTATTTGATGGTCAATAAATTCACACAAGTTTAAAATTATCTCTCTGGATTTCTCCACATTTCTGAAAGCAACATGCCAACTAATCTGCCCTCAGTGTCTTTCCTTGTCTTTATCTCTTCAGGATAATTCACTTGCACAATACCTCTGCTACTTAGCAGCTCAGAAGACTTAAAGGGAAATTCGGCTACAGCATGCCTTATATATTTAAAAAAGGATTTTAACAATGGGTAGAAATCCCTCTTATAGCAACATCCATCCATCCACTGAAACCTCATTTTCTCAAGAATTCTTTACAAATTGCTTACCCAGCAAGAAGAGATCTAGGAGCACCATGACAGCATGCATGTGGAAGAAGAAATTAGCCCAGCCAGGACTTGAACTCTAAATAACCAAGGCCTCTCTGAAGACTCTCTAGGCCTCAGAGACTCATGGGGCAGAAGCCTTCTCGGGCCGGCCTACAAGAGCTACCTACCCCACCAAAGGAGGATGGCTGTGAGCATCAGCAGTGTAGTTTTACAAAGCCAGTAGCCTGGTGAGGTCATCTGTCCATTTATTTTCCAAAAGGAGGTGTTGCCCACCATGGGAGGGGAACAGAAAGGGTGCGGGTTTGGAAGATTGGGCCACCACCTTCATTCTACTCTCCTTGTTCCACACTATCCTTCCGTCATTTGTACCATACATTCCCTTCTACAATATTTTTGGTTTTCCTCTTCCCCAGCTCCCCCTCCCCTTCTTTATAACTTCATCCCACCTCTGCCCCTTAGTAAAGTACAAATAAAAGATATTTAACTAGCCAGACCTGTCCCAATTCCTACCCCATCATTTACTTTTATGCTGTACCACTTTCTCATGTGCTTTTATATCTTTTAAGCACTGGTCATTCAAAGACTTATGCATGTGCTTAGTTCTACCTACATAGCAATGCTTTGTGGATTCAGCACCTTAGACTGCAAACACCTTGGGGTAGGAGCCATGTTTTATTCTGTGTTTTCAAAATGCCAGAGGCTGGCAACCTGGTGCCATTCCAAAAGAAACGGGGATGGGGGGGAGTGGTATTGGCATCAGGCTGGAATAGTGATATAGACAGGGATATCACAAGAATCAGTCCCTAAAATGTGATCTTGCAAATTTTAAACTGGTTTCAAATTTGATCCAGTATAAAAATTCCTTTATAAAATTGGATTGTAGCAATGAAAGAGCCATCAAGTCCGATTACTTGTTAACAGTGCTATCTTTATATTTGTCTAGCTTGCATCTGATTATCAGACAACAGGGAATCCCAGATTCTGGTAGGTTTTGGTGTGTTTGTAGAAATTCCTACCAAATCTTCTGTATATCTTTTGACTGATGTCATGGCCATGATTAATTTTTTCCCACTCTCAAATCAAAATCTCTTTTAAAAGAAATTATTTTCCTTCAGAACTGGAACACAGAGTAAAAAAAATTTTAAATATATATCTTTAATCATATTCAAATCACTTTAGGGATATCTAGTCTCAAGCAATTAGTTTTATCAGCAAATGCAAACTCTCCTCTATGATTTCAGTCTCTTTAGCATGCTGATAGTTTATGTATAAAAAACAATATGAGGAATTACTTAATTCAGTAACTAATGTACATAATTGTCTAGGTTTTTAAATATATAGGAATTGGCTTATCTGAATTTGCTGAAGTGACCATGATCTTGAAAACAGTTGCGAGATTATTTAAAGTGAATGAATAATGAAATCACCTGATTTTCTAAAGGTTTGTAAATTCAAAGCAATTTCATTGTTCTCATGAGAACTACCTGGAATCCTTGCTGCTGGGCAGAATAAGCCCATTTTATCACTAAACCTAAAAATTCATGAGTCTGCATCAGAAGTGAAATGCACACTGGCATTACAGCAGGACTATCATAGTACATTCCAACGTTTGTTAGGTCCTCTTGAAGAGCCAAATCCTGCCTGCCTGACACAAGCAAGTAGGCTCAATAAAGTCAGCGGGTATGCCCATATTAGTCAGGTGAGCAGGATTTGGCCTGAAAAGAACACGGATAAATATTACTCTCCTGAAGGCATCATCACAGCATGCACATATACCTCACCCCACAAAGTATAGTCATTTCTAACATTTTAACTATTATTTGGATTTCTAATCATGCCTGAAGTCACTCCTTCTTAAGACCTCACTAGTTCATCCATCCCTCTCCACTCCAACCCTACAGTTCAATTATTTATCCATACCCTACTCAACTCCTGCCTTGATTATGGTGACCTCCTCTCTGTCCTTCTTGATATCTATAACTTGCCCTCTTCAAAATATGCTGCCATAATAATCTTTCTTGCACGCTTCTGTGGCTATGTCCTTCTGATTCTTCCTTGCACCATCTCCCTTTCACTCTGGATATTAAATGTTGTTCTTATTTTCAATGCCCTACATCAGTGGTTCTCAACCAAAGAGTACACAGACCCCTGGGGGTACTCAGAGGTCTTCCAGGGGGTACATGATCTCATCTAGATATTTGCCTAGTTTTACAACAGGCTACATAAAAAACACTAGCCAAGTCAGTATGAACTAAAATTTCAGACAGACAATGAGATTTGTTTATACTGCTCTGTATAGTATATACTGAAAGATAAGTACAATTTATATTCCAATTGGTTTATTTTATAATTATATGTAAAAATGAGAATGTAAGCCATTTTTCAGTAAGACCATGCTGTGACACTTTTGTATTTTGATGTCTGATTTTGTAAGCAAGTAGTTTTTAAGTGAGGTGACACTTGGGGATACACAAGATAAATCAGACTACCGAAAGGGGTGCAGTAGTCTGGAAAGGCTGAGAGCCACTGCCCTACATCACACATCTCCCACCTATATCTCCAACCTGGTCTCCATTTTGCACCCCCATCAATCCACTTTCTCTCAGCCAGCAATGTCACCTTTGACACTGTCATACTATGAAGGGAAGGGTAACAGCCCTCCTGTGTACAATACTATAAAATCCCTCCTGGCCAGAGACACCAAAATCCTTTTACCTGTAAAGGGTTAAGAAGCTCAAATAACCTGGCTGACACCTGACCCAAAGGACCAATAAGGGGACAAGATACTTTCAAATCTTGGTTGGGGGAAGGCTTGTGTTTGTGTGTTCTGTTTTGGGGGTTGTTCGCTCTTGGGACTAAGAGGAACCAGTCTCTCATATTTCAAACTTGTAAGTAACAGCCAGACAAGGCATGTTAGCTTTATCTTTGTTTTCTCAACTTGTAAATGTTCCTTTGTGCTGAGAGGATTTACCTCTGTTTGCTCTAACTGTGAACCTAAGGCTAGAGGGGGTTTCTCTGGGCTCTCTGAATCTGATTACCCTGTAAAGTTATTTTTCATCCTGATTTTACAGAGATGATTTTTTACCTTTCTTTCTCTAATGAAAAGCCTTCTTTTTTTAAGAACCTGATTGATTTTTCCTTGTTTTAAGATCCAAGGGGGTTGGATATGGACTCACCAGGAACTGGTGGGGAGAAAGGAGGGAGAATGGTTAATTTCTCCTTGTTTTAAGACCCAAGGGTTTGGATCAGTGTTCACCAGGGAATTGGTGGAGGGAGATATTCTGGGAGGAGGTAGACAGAGTTTCCCAAATAACTCTTAAATGATTTGGGTGATGGCAGCAAAATCAGATCTAAGCTGGTAATTAAGCTTAGAGGTTCTCATGCAGGTCCCCACATTTGTACCCTAAAGTTCAGAGTCGGGAAGGAACCTTGACAGACACCAATATAGTCTCTCATACAAACATCTCCATGTCTCTTCCACATCTCCTAGGGCTTGAACGTTCCCAATTCCTGTTTACCAAGCTACCAACCAAATGTTTTCTTTAAAAAAAGCACAACTAGACTTTTTTCCTAAGTATTATTCATGAACACAGTGGTGGTGTGAAGATCAGTTCATAAATGTTTGTACACACCAAGATATTATGATGAGAGCATCATAAAAAAGCCCAGGAGAAAAATCAATAATTTTGTATTCTGTGCAGGGTTTGGATGTGTGCAGTAAATAATGCATGAGGCCACACAATGAATGATGAAGATTAAAAAGAAATACTGAATAAAAGATGGTTACTCACCTTTGTAACTGTTGTTCTTCGAGATGTGTTGCTCATATCCATTCCAGTTAGGTGTGTGCGCGCCACGTGCACGTTCGTCGGAAGATTTTT
>NC_133775.1:15095985-15165464 GCF_003597395.2 Chelonoidis abingdonii
TCCAGGGGGCGCCCTGCCGACCCACCGAGTGTTGCTAGGGTAAAAATCTTCCGACGAACGTGCACGCGGCGCGCGCACACCTAACTGGAATGGATATGAGCAAGCACTCGAAGAAGAACTACCCGTTCAGTTAGCACTGTCTATCCTGTACACTGAATTACATAGAGGTCCTGGGGAAAAAAAGTATGTGATCATGTAATTAAAGACTGTTTCATAATGCATTCACACAAGGCTGCTGATTTAAGGTTGCACAGACAACTTTAATTCTGGCTTTTCCTAACCTTTGAATGCTTGACTTTGCAACCTTAACAATCTTTTAATGTATTATTTTTGGATGTATTACTGTATATGCTCTAGTTAAAGATATTACAAACAGAAGGAAAGTAAGCAAGACAGACTCTGCATGTAGTTTTCAGTTTTGATCTTCAATGCTTCTTTAGAATTTCATATTTTTGACATTTTTAAATGTATTCTAGACTCTCTTCCTCAACATCCAGTTCTCCTTAAATGAGTTGATAGGCCATCACACCTTGAAGAGAGACTTCAAAACCACTGAATTTATTTAAAAATGGTATTCCTGAAACATTCATAAACACTCCTACAAAATATCCATTTAGCAGATATTGCATATAAATGCCTTATAAACATATAACTACTAACCAAAATGGATAGTGTGCCAGATTGTTTCTCTGAAATATTTAGTTAATTGCATGTGATTTTATACATTTCATTTCAACCTACAACTTACCTGAACATCCGACACTGGCAGAACAAAGCAAAAGTGGAGTATTAATTCTTTTCCATCAGTAAAATATTACAGATGTTTTTGCCTGCAATTTAATATTGCAGGCAATTTAATATTTTCAGAATGATAGTCTACAATATGGTGATGGCTGAGTACTATCTCCCTATTACTTTGATGGCAATTTTACAGTTAAAAATGAAATTAATAACTAACCTCAAAAGACTTATGATGTTTAATTACTTTTCACTCCCTGAATCATTCTTTTCACTATATAATCTCTCCTCAAACTCAACTGAAATAATCTGAGGAGGTGTAACTACAGAACACACATTAGCTGCTCAACATTTGCTGGTTGTTAAACTGCTGCTACACGAAAAACAAGTTGACTCTAGAGAGAGCTTTCCTTCCATTTGCACAAGAGACTACTATGAAATATTAATATTTGTAAACTCAGGGCCAGATCCTTGGGGGCATTTAGACAGCCTTGCACTGCTTCCCTGCAGCAGAGCAGCCCTAAAACCTGGGTAACTGGCACCAGAAGGAACCAGGCTTCTTGACTGCTTGTGCTTACTGCAGACAGTTTAGGGGCACAAGCTGCTCCAATAAACCCTGACCACCCTAATGGACCTTTTAGGAGTCAGCAGAATTTAGACAATGTCCAGGCTGGCCTAGGTTGTACCAGACAATCAGCCTGGTGCAGACTGGCCCAGGATCAGGAAGCACGAAAGTGGCCTGAAGTCAGCCACCTTTACACGTCCTCCCTGTGATGTTGCACTCTATATGATTTTATGAAAATATGCTAATGTCACTGGAATATGCTTCATGCAAAAAGTCTCTTGTAAGGCATCATTACAAAGCTTATAATCTACTGAGTGTAATCATCCTATTTGTATAAATGTACCACTCTTGTATCTGAAACTAGAAATATGAAATATAACTCTGAGGGCCTACTGTAATTATGCAAAGTGTGGGCCATTAATGGTGGTTTGGAATCTTGATGACTCTCATTAACCAGGACAATTGTCTGCAGATGGGTGTGTTTTACCTGTAAATCTTCCTGTATACCTGTGTGCTGGCAAGTGGGCAATAAAGTCTTACAAGGACATGTGATCATGTCACCTTAACTGGAATCCATCTTCAACCTGGAGTCTTTCCATTGAGAAGGAGGGGATGGGAACCCAGAGAGGGACAAAGGATTCCCGCCTTTTGCAAAAGACATATAAATGGGTGGAACAGAACAAAAATGGGGGAGCCATCATGAGGAATCCCCTAGCTACCACCTGAGCTGGAACAAGAGCTGTACCAGGGAAAAGAATTGTGCCCAGGCCCGGAAGGTGTCCAGTCTGAGGAAAAAAGCTTACTGAAGTATCTCTAAGGGTGAGATTATCTGTATTCAGTTTGATTAGACATAGATTTGCACAATTTATTTTACTTTGCTTGGTGACTTACTTTGTTACTGCTTGGAACCACTTAAATCCTTCTTTCTGTATTTAATAAAATCACTTTTTGCTTATTAATTAACCCAGAATATGTGTTAATACCTGGGTGGGCAAACAGCTGTGCATATCTATCAGTGTTACAGAAGGTGAATAATTTATGCGTTTACCCTGTATAAGCTTTATATGCAAAAGATATATAAGCTGTATAAGCTTTATACAGGGTAAAGCGGATTTATTTGGGTTTAGTCCCCACTGGGAGTTGGGCATCTGAGTGTTAAAGACAAGAACACTTCTGTGAGCTGCTTTCAGTTAAGCTTCAGGGTCTGAAGCTTTGGGGCAAATAATTCAGACCCTGGGTCTTTGCTGGAGCAGACAGGCGTGTCTGGCTCAACAAGACAGGGTGCTGAGGTCGCGAGCTGGCAGGGAAAACAGAGGCAGAAATAGTATTGGCATATCAGGTGGCAGTTGCCAACGGGGTTTCTGTGATCTAACCCGTAACACTCCTTATATTTCTTGAACGCAGTTTAGGGTCTGGATGATCATTTTCAATACACACATCAAAATATCTGATACTGATTGCGCATGATTTTCAAAAGATTAAGAACATGTGCAAAACATGCATGCTAATTCATTCCTAAACCTCTGAAAGTTGGGCCCAGTAAGAAATCCAGATATCTTAAAAAGGACATCTTAGGTATTCAAAGCCCAACACTACAAGGAGTAAGCACCTCCTCTGAAGCACTCTGCACCTTCAACTCCCAGTGACCTCAAAGAGACTTCATGGGATCAGGATCCCGGGTTTGTAATCTCTTCTGAAATGGAAAAATTCCCATATTTGACCAGTCTGTCTCCCGCTCTTTAGTCTGGTTTTTTTTGGTCCTGAATCCTATTTTACTTCCGATTCTTTAACTTTACCTTTGTATTTAATCTCTCCTGTGAAACTGTGGAAATGTTGTCACGTGCTTGTTGAAAAATCAGACTACAACGACTGTATTTCCTTTATCTATTAAGGCAGTAATAGCTTCAAAGAACTGCAGCAGCTTAGTTAAGCATCACCTCTCCTGCTGGAATCTGTTGTTCACTAGCCTTAAAGAATGGTCATACCAGTGTTTCACCTTTTCTGAAGCTCCGATGGTGCGCCTTTGTAGTTAAATGCCAATCTAGTCGTTTTCAAAATCATCGGTTTTGCGCAGCATTTCTAATTTTCAGGGCCTGCCTTTGTTTCCTTATTGAAGGCAGATGCTGAGGGATGCTACCCCTCAGACTACTTCCTCTGAGAGTACAGCTAGAGGAAACCAGGGGTCCCAGCAGCTAAAGGGGCAGGCTCAATCCTGACTGATGTCGATGGGAACGGGAACAAGTCCACCATGAACAGATGTCTAATAAGATATGCAAAGACCATTTGCTCTAAGAAACTCAGATATTATTTAGCGCTCCGCTTTGTCTTCATTCTTAAGGATGCCCAACTCATTCTTTTATTTATTGTAAATATATTTTATATATCCCATTATTTGATTATGTTATTCTACCAGTTACTGAACGTCTAAAAACCTTAGTCTCCAATCAATACCTGGGCTTGAAATATCATTCTTGTACATCTCCATGGAGACTGAAGTAAATGCATTGCTGCCGTAGTAATGTGTTAGAACTGTGTTTATCAGTATGTAGGTCATACTCATAACCCACAAGGAGGTCACTAAAGCTATTTATATAAAAGGTTAATGTGCTGATTGTCTCCATATCCGTAAGAACTACAGCAAAACCTCTTAGCCCTGTGTCAATACCCTTTTGAAATAGTAATAGCCTGCATATAATCTCACAATATCATTTCACGGCTGCATCTAAAAAAAGCCAAAGGTGTTTAATGCGTCTTTTTATGCTTCTTCATCCCACTACTCTGGGATAACAACTTTTGCCTTTATGTGAAAGAGAAGAACCCCATAGAACAGGGATCTGCATCCAGGGAGAGGAGGCCAGCTGCAACACAGAACAGACTGTAAACAATGGCCCATATGCTCCTACCTGCTTGCAGTGCAGAGGGGAGAAAAGACTGCAAGGAGGCCTAGAGAGGGAGGGAGCGAACAAACGCCTGAGCTGGATGCACTCCTGACAAATGCACACATACACTGTTGCTTACCCACTTCCCCCCACTGAAAAATATCTGGGTGGGCAAAGCCAGAGAGGGAGAAGGAACTAGAAAGGAGCTGCAATAAGCAACATGCTGACATGGTCTTCCCCCACACCCTTTCCCCACCTCCATACATACCCTTCCAAAGTGCAACTCTTCTGCAAGCAACATTAAGGAGTTAATGCCTTCTGAAGCGTTAATGCCTATGAGGCTGGGATCTAGTGTACCCAAACTCCGCTGCCTTTTTGGGTTCCATCCCTATTCATTACATGCATCTACATCCTGTTGATCAGGAAGGGGGAGATATGCAGGCTCGGAACATTTCTGTTCCCTTGAACTTTTCAAAAAGAGGGAAGCATTTGGGCTAATATTCACACAATATTGTTTTCTTAGTTGTGGAGTCCCTCAAATAGGTGAACATGGGCTATCTGCTCTGCAGTTCTGACCTCAGCCTAATGGTCAATTTTAAAAATATTCTTTGAGATGTCTCTCCCTCTTTTCTTCTAGAGCCACGTGTGTTTATTATTAATAATAATATTCATAACAGCTGGTGATGTTTTTTGGCTGAAAAAAATCTTCCCACCAAAAAACAGGAAGGAAAACGCAGGAAAAAGTCATTTTGTGTGGTAATTTTCAGTTTATCAATGGGAAACGCCAACATTTTCATTTTGTTTTTCATTTAAATTTCTTCTTCATTACTGTTTTTTTTATCTGCCGTGTCCACAGGTTCGGCCGATCGGGGCTCCCACTGACCGAGGTTTGCCACTCCAGGCCCATGGAGGCTGCGGGAAACGGCGGCCAGCATGATCCTCGGCCCGTGCTGCTTCCTGCAGCCCCCATTGGCCTCGAGCGGCGAACTGTGGCCAGTGAGAGCCACGATCGGCCGAACCTGCGGATGCGGCAGGTAAATAAACCGGCCCGGATCACCAGGGCTTTCCCTGCACAAGCGGTGGACAGGCTTTGAGAAGCACTGACCTACCCTGCTAGTTCCTAGATACACATAGGTGCATTAAAATTGCATTTAGGTGTATTAAAATGCATGTTGCTCAAGTGCAACCTTACCATGCAATGCAGGTAGCTCTGTATACCATCCTGTCATTATTTTACCACTATGCCAATTTCTGTGTCTTCTGCAAACTTTACCAACAATAAATTTATGTTTTCTTCTAAATCACAGATAACAATATTGACTAATATTTGGTCAAGAATAGCTCCCTGTGGAACCCATCATAAATGCCCTCATTGGATGATGAGTTATTATTTGCAATTAGTTTTTGAGATTTATCAGTTAGCTAGTTACTATATGTGGAATAAGTCATTCTCCAAGATGAATGATGTTTATTATTTCTGGCCCTTCCAGCATAGAGATTTTTAGTGAACAACTAGTGATAGACAGCAGAGCTATTATGTGTCTAGAGAAAATATAATTGCAAGTTTCTTTATATGTCTGAAATGCTGCAACATCTTCACTGAACTGCAAAATAAGTATGGGTCTTTCCACAGTGGTCTATGTTTTAAGCTTGGAACTCTGATTTTTAAAAAAATGGCTGCATTTTAAAAATGATCTAACAGGCTTGGAGAGAGCTGACCAGTCATTATCAAGTTTTTAGGACCCTGTATACTAGCAAACTAGATCTATCTTATACCTCTAGGTACAAATCAACCCTCCCATGGAAATACTCATTGGGATGGAAATAGGAGGAGAAAAATTACTCAAAAAGGTTCCTCCCACAAAATGTTTCCTAGATTGATCCAAGGGGGTTGGCCAATCACCACCATCCCACCGCATCCTACACAGAACAGGCCTTCGGAACCTGCAGCTCTCCCAAGAGTTGGCTGTGGGCACAGGCTGTCCACACAGAGGACTCTCTGCCTCGTAATGGGCTCCTGTGCAGCTCCAATAGTTCTTCCTCCATCTGTCACTGCTCAGTGATCCTTTCTATGTAAAAAGACTACTACAGCAGGGTTGCAATATTTGTTTTGGTATATTTCCTGTGGACATGCTCTATATAAGGACCCCAAAACCTTCATAGATCCTTCTGGGGAGGTACAGCTGCAGAGTGGTCTGACCCTCCCTTGCACATGAAAATGAGAAAACCTCTACAGTGTCCCCTCTGCACTGGGACTATTCCCAAGTTTCTTAAGGAATTTTCTCTCAGGACTTAGCCCTTGTCTACACTATAGCCTGATGTCAGTATAACTACAGCAGTACAACTACTCAAGCATACCGACTGAACTCCCAGCGTAGACAGTGCTATGTTGACAGGAGGACTTCTCCTGTCAACATAACTACCATCTCTCATGGAGGTGGAGTACCTACACTGATGGGAGATGCTCTCCCATCGAAGTAGGTAGTGTCTTCACTAAGTACACCTCTACCCCGATATAACGCTGTCCTCGGGAGCCAAAAAATCTTACCACATTATAGTTGAAACCGCATCATATTGAACTTGCTTTGATCCGCCCGAGTGCACAGCCCCACCTCCCGGAGAGCGCTGCTTTACCACATTATATCCGAATTTGTGTTATATCAGGTTGCATTATATCGGGGAAGAGGTGTATTACAACAGTGCAGCTGTAACACTGCAGCACTGCAAGTGTAGACAAGCCCTGTATCTCACATTGTTTATACCTATGGAAATCTTGTTTATTTTGCATACTTACCATATCTGCTTGGGGTTATTTGGTACTTTAAAAGGTACATCTCCAATTGCATGAAAAATCAAGCATGATTTAAAACATCTTTAAAGGGACTTCATCAACTTGAAATTTATACTTTTTTTTTTTTTTTAAAGGAGTTAAACGCAGTTTCAGGTCCTGCACCTACCCTTGAGTTCTCTCCCAATTGTTCTGGTTTTACAATCATATTTTCTTGTTTTTAGTTTGTGTGTTTGTTTTAATTTTCACTCTGTTGCCATGTGAAAGACCTACACCAAAAAAGGAAACAAATGAAGTAGGAAACAGTGAAACTAAACACATAGTGCTGTCAAACGGGCAAAGTCAACAAACTGAAAAAAACAGGAACATATTTTTCTAATGTCTTTACACTAAATCTAGCTATTACTTATAACAACAGTAGGCTAAAAAATTAAAACCATGTGATTTTTTCCCAATATATATTGTCACTTGTAATTACAATGTGTGTAGTATGTTTAAGCTTTCAGCCATTCTGCCTTCAGATAACTCAAATATATTACATAGGACCAAACTGGTACATATCGTATTACATTTACTGAGTGTGGCCCGTAACAGGACTATTGATTATTTACCCAAAGCACATAATCTACAAGAATCACAACCACATCTTTTCTTTATTCCTAAGGAATAAAATGAATGTCAGTGCCTGACACATATCATTGTGAGGCTGAGCCTGTTATCTTGTCAGGTTCACTCTACAGCTCTTTGAACTCCTAGGATAGGAACAAGTCATATGAAATGCATGAAGGGCTTACAAATTCAGTTACAGCATATATCAAAAGGGCAACGTATATGTTGACTAGTCCCCTCCTTATGAATAAGTTCCTGTTGTATTCAAAAAGTCTAGCGCTTTAAAGGTTAAGATTTTTGTGATTTTTTTAAAGGACTGCGAATGTATTAACATATTTAACTAGATGCATACTTAGGTGTCTGGCTTCTTGGATATGATAACTGAAACCAATACACTTTTCTAGTCATACTTCGCTTTGCATTTGTTTTGCTAGAAGTTGATCAATGGATTGACCAATACACTATTACTGAGATAGTTAGAGCACATGACTGGGAATTGGCAGCCTTAGGTTATGTACCCAGCTCTGCCACTCCTTTGCTCCGTGATCTTGGATCAATTCTGCCTTCAGATAAATTGACTGCAAAGATAGTTGTCACTGTGTAAGTTTTACCCATGTACAGTGAAATACCTGGAACCTTGTTAATTTCCATAAATAATAACTAAATAAGATTTACAGCTAGCTGACCCTTGCATTGACAGTTTTCAAGTTATTTCCTATAAGCAGCCCAGGAATGTACAGTACACCATTGCAGACATGAATATAACAATACCTTTTTATTTCAGGTAAAACTGGCAAGGCTGTCAATACCATCAATATATTTGGGGACAGAACAGGGCCCTACACCTGTCTATGCCTAAAATTTCCCATCTGCAAAGTGGAAACAATTATTATAGACTCATAGACTCATAGACTCGTAGGTCAGAAGGGACCAATATGATCATCTAGTCTGACCTCCTGCACAAAGCAGGCCACAGAACCCTACCCATCCACTTTTATAACAACCCCTAACACATGACTGAGTTATTGAAGTCCTCAAAATTGTGGTTTGAAGACCTCAAGCTGCAGAGAATGGGGGTGTTATACTATACTTAGAGCAGGCACTACTGTGAAAGATTCTACCATTCCTAGCAGAATTCCCCATATATGGCTGGAAACAGCACAATCTTTCAAAACAATGGAAATGTTAACGTGCACCCAATGCAGCTAGCTTACTAGGAATATCATTCATTAATATTTTTATTAACCAAAGTTGAAAACTTTGGATTAAAAGATGGAATAAAAGTGTTGTTATTATCAACATGTCTGTCACTGTGGGATATTTCTTTCTCAGATCTAGTCACTAATCCAGCCCTCTGGATGCATTTCAGCTACTAATCTGGATGAATATAGTAATTCCTGCTCGGTTACATTCATTACACGACAGTCTAGTATTTTGGGGGTGGATTTTCTCCTTCTAGAATCCTCTGAACAGAATTTCCCTGACACACACTGAAGTCTTGATACCAAGCCTGTTGGGAGTCGTTCTACAGATTTCAAACGGCGTTAGATCAAGCATATTTGCCTGAACATTTAATTTGCTGGCCTGTCTGATAGCTCTGCCCACACACCACCCTTTTGTATGAGATGCTCCAAGCAGGGCTCAACCATTTTTTCTGGCCTCATCTATAAATACAGTAAAAACATTTGCAGTACTGGGTCAGCTGGACCCATTGCTGACATTCACTGTCAGCAACAGGTACATTTCCTAGTGTAGACATAGGGCTTGGCTACACTGGAGAGTTGCAGCGCTGGTGATGGGGTTACAGCGCTGCAACTTACTCTGTGTCCACACTTGCAAGGTCTGCTTGGGGTGTAACAATTGCAGAGCTGGTGATGCAGCGCTGCTCGTCAAGTGTGGCCATCAAAAGCGCTTTTATTGGCCTCCAGGGTATTAAGAGGTATCCCAGAATTCCTGTCCACAACAAACCGGAAGAATGGCTGAACTCCGAGCTCCCCGGAGCTACTTATCTAAAAAACAATCACAGTTGCTCTTTGCTCCAGCGAGCGAGCAGAGGCAGGGGAATTGCTTTGGATTGGTCACAGCTGTTTGCTTGAGGAGAGAGGGGAGCTGCTTATGTGGTCTGAAGGCTATTTAGGAGTGCATAATTTGCATTTAGTGAATAAGAGCGGGGTGGGGGAAGGGGTCAAAACTTTTAAAATGATTGAAGGTTGGTGCTGTGTATCTTCCAGTCCTTAGAACCTGCAAGGCAGGGAGCTGACAAAGTGTTAGCTCCAAAAATCTCCACTCTCTGTCTCCCCCACGCGCCCTGTCATACTCCACCCCACCCCCCTGTTTTGAAAAGCACGTTGCAGCCACTTGAACAGTGGGATAGCTGCCCATAATGCACCACTCCCAACAGCGCTGCAAATGCTGCAAATGTGGCCACAGTGCAGCACTGGTAGCTGTCAGTGTGGCCACACTGCAGCGCTTTCCCTACACAGCTGTACGAAGACAGCTGTAACTCCCAGCGCTGTACAGCTGCAAGTGTAGCCATACCCAAAGTCTTATGGTGCAATATTACATTCCTGCATTTTCACCTTCATCTGAATGGGTTATGAGGTCAAATCCTTATTTGGCACATACACTGCAGTAGACTCCTAATTATTAGTTTCAGGTGCAAGGTTTTGTCTACTTTTACAATATGGAGAAATGGTAACATAAGAAAGACTTTTAAGAAAGTTAATCCCACACTGATCAGACTCTCAACTCCTTTGGCCAAACAACAACAAAGAAAGGGATCTCTCCCCAATTTACATAGAGGTGTATCTCAATTTAATGCAATTGTAACTATAGTTTTAAGCAGGATGTCACTCCCTCCACTAAAATTGTTTAACCAGCACAACAGTGTACCCCATTTTGTCTAGACAGGATATTTAAAACAGGACCCACTTATTCTGAATTTGCAACAGTAATTATTTGATAGCCATTTCTGTACAATGCCAAGATTAATGATTTTCCCATTCTATTTCCAATTGAGAATGAATTTAGAATTATACGAACACTCAAAAGATCTCCAGTTAATGCTGCCAGTAACTATTTCACACAAGAGGTTTGTTATAGCAAAGCATCTGACCTCAATTATTATATCAATTAATTTTGTTGTACTTGATCCATAAATTATTGAAAAATCTCACACACTTACTGTGTGGAAACATAAATAAGCCTACTCCCTATCAACAAAATAAGCTCCTGACCGTGAACTTCTTTGATTTCTCATTCAATAAAATCTACATTTGTTTTTCCAGTTAACAGCATGTACCATAGCCATCTACAAACTAAAAAGAAAAATAAACCAAAATACAATACATTGGACTATCTGACCATAGTGATGGCAGCACTTCAATTGTTTTGTTATCAGATTATAATGCGAGCAAATTCACCTGTTTTTCATTGTTTACAAACACCCATCATTTGTAATGTCCAAAAACTAGACTCAACTTAACATAGGCTATTACTGTGCTACTCATGGCACTGTATTACTGTTGACTCTGGACATTTCGTATTTGAAAAGACTGAAAATAAATTTGATAAAATACAGTTACTGTCTCATAAAAATATTCAAATCATAAAAAGAAATATTACTTTAAGCTGCAGTTCTAGTCTGGACATGAAGCTGTAAAAAACGCACCATGGAGTTGCATGTGAATTGTGTCTCTATGACTTCCATCTCAAATCTGCTCTATCTGCAGTTTTCCTAACTGCCAGTAACACAGTTTTAACTGGTCATCTGAAAGTCAAGCTCTTTTTTCCCCCCAGCTTGTGCATTACCAGCAATGGTGATTCTGGAAGTGCAAGTTAATTAATAATTATATTGAAGAATTGCAAGACAGAATAGAACTCAGCTCACATTCCCACAAGGAAGTTGGGAAAAATTATCAGGAAAAAAAACCTAGTAAGAATCTATTCTTCATTACAGTCAGTAGATGTGACTCTGATTACACCCAGGGAGCAGATCTATTGAGTAAGAAGATGGCATTTTACAGTCATTTTTCGATAACTGCATTTGAAGTCAGAATAAGCAACTGGAAATTCTAAAAGATTTCAATGATACATTATATTTCTAGAGCACCTTTCATTAAAGTGTATGACTCTAAATGAAAAGATCCAGCACAGTGTAACAGCTTATTGGTCCCATGAACAAGTGTAAACATGGCCGGCCATTATATGACCTCCTCTCTCCTTCTGCACAAAATTTAGGACCTTCAAGAGGCATCACCACCTGTCAGCTCCTGAAAGGATGTGTTGGTTTTTGAAAGTGGGAATTCATTACAGAGTAACAGTTGTAGGCAGAAAAATGCCCATAGGTAGAAAAATAATACTGGTAGGACAGAGAATTTGAGTCATTAGACAAAAATAAAGAAGAAAGGATCAGGTATTTAAGAAAGAAAAATCAGAGAAAAGAAAAGGTAAGTTAGGTGTCTTCTCTCTTTCTTTTTTCAGATCTTTTCTCTATCCTCCCTCTTTTTTCCTATGTTCCCTCCAAAAAGAGAATGGTGGGACTGCTAAGCACTCAATTCTTTTCTTTATCAGGGTTCAGATTTATATTTATTCCTGCCTGAATACAAATAGTCCTTAATTTGGAGAAATGAATGTAGGGATATATTCATGTTTGGACTCAAATCAAATCCAAACTAGATGGAAAGGCAACTTTTTGCCAAAATAAACAAACAAAAAAAAGGCTATTTTTTATGATTCAAAATAATCAATGCAAAGCCTGAGCCCCATGGCTCTCATAAATTTCCATTTCATGCAGCCTCACATGTAAGCTTCAGCTTGAGCATGACCTAGGGTAGAGTTTTCAAAAACACCGAAGTGACTGAGAAGCCTACTGCTCATTAAGTCTAAGCCCCGGTCTACCTTACAGAGTTAGGTTGATATAAGGTGACTTACGTCGATCTGACTCTGAGTGTCTACACTAAAATGTAGCTCCCACCAATGTAACTCGACCACTAACCCAACTTAATAATCCACTACCATGAGAGGGTAGCACTTGTTGATGTAGTTAGATCGAAGCAGTGTCAGTGTCGACACTGCATTGCTTATATCGACTGTTGCTGCCTTCAGAAACCATCCCACAATGCCCCACACGGAGAGCTAAATCGGTGTAAGCGCTCCTGGTGAGAATGTGCACCGCCAACACAAGGAGCGTGGACATGTAATTACTGCGGTGGCTGAATCCCGATGTAACTTAAGTCGACTTAATTTTGTAGGGTAGACTTGTCTTTAGGCTCCTAAATGCTTAAGTCACTTTTGAAAAAGAGAGTTAAGAAATGTGATGATGCTCAGCAGTTTAATTAGCAAAAACCATCTAAAAAATGTCAAATACAGAAATGAGTGTGGTAACTGTCAAATTAAGTTTATTAATTAAAACTGATATGGGCACAAACTGGTGGATTCAGAATCTGCATCCAAATTTGGTAGTTTGGTTCACCACCATTAAACTTTCCATTTACATGCCACTGTGTAAATTAAATTTCACAAGGAGATTTTCCATGTACAGTACTGTATTAACATGGATCCTTAACCAAGGCAAACCAGTTCCCAAAAGGGATTATTAAATCATTTGTAATTCCAAGAGACTGAAGTAAATATTTCACATTTAATTCATGGTCCATAAATATTTACACAGTGGGATTTCTCCATGTACTACAAGACCACAAGTGGTTCACATTTTTATCAAGGATGACTAATAAAAACTTACAATTCCCTACCCCAAGGCTACTAACACCCAAGGCTTATTCACTACTCAGCAAACCAAGTCAATCAAGTGATGTAGCATAGTCTGAATCATTAACAAATGGCCACACTCTTGCTATGAAATGTCCAATTTGTGGGGAAGTGACCTACCAGACACTTAGCTATGTGAAATCTCTTCAGGATGCCTTTTAAAATTCCAGCAAGGTCTCTCTAGGTAGTTGCAGCATGGGAATCACTTACAATACAATGAGTGGATCGCAACCAACAAAGGCATTGAGATTAGGGCTAGCGGTGGGGGATGGCAGAAGTATAATCCTTTCTAACGACATATGGTGCACTGTCAGCTCATGTGACAGAGTGAGATCAAGGGGGGAGGACTGCTGAGGTCAAATTGAAACGAAGGTCCCTGGTTGCTTAGACTCATGACAAGATATGTAGTAAAGAGCAACAGACCAATTACGTTGACAAATGCTATGCTCATCAGTTTGCATACCCCATCCTAAATGAAGTCAGTTAAAATCCCTGACATACACTTGTGGCTGGGAATATGTACAGGTAGCATTTCTACAGTCCATCAAACCCCGGAGGCTTATAATATTAATAGAGAAATAATATCACTATTGATTGAATAAAAGGCAAAATTAGTACTTTACATTTTTAATGGTCTAATTTTCTGAATTCATCAAAGTGACAGTGTTGATGTAGGAAATTCAACTACAATTCATGTTACTGTACAGTTTTGCAGCTGCTAATCCTAAATAAGCAGAACCTTTACATCCTCTGGGAGGATTTTATATATCATATCTTAATAATAATCGTTCAGTGTTGGACAGAAATCGTTTTACAAATCAAGTCTAGCAATAATGGAAAGAGAGCAAAAAGATGTGAGAATGACTGAAAAGTTTATAGCAAGAGAAACATTGTCACAATGATGCTTAATCAGGATATTTCAATATACCTTTCCTGTAAGGGAATGAGTTTGCATGACTATAGTACCACACAAAATGACAGCTGTTCCAGATACATAAACAGGGTCTCATAAATTCTGTGATTTTGCAGGAACGGTATTTGTCATTTGGCTCATCTGTTGTAAAATTCCTCCTCCTTACCATGGGAATCCTGTTTCCTGTGGCTATCTATGGCACCTGTCTATATCTTTCTCCACTTAAGCCCTGCAGATCGCAACCTCCCACTCCCCATCTCCCAGCAAGGTAAAACAATGATCAATTTAGAAGATGAATTTATTAAGAAATCCCTTTAACTGTAACAATCAAGGTCCAAACATCCCGTGGGGAAAACAGCGGGTCAGAACCACAACTAAATCGACTGATTGTATACACTATTATTGCATTATAAAAGTGAATCAAGTAAAATATCATATAAAAACTGGTGACACACTGGTCAGGAATATCACTGTGTGATGTATGCAAGGATTGTATGCTGGAAATGTTTAACATATTTTTCGGAGATAGTGAATAAACAAGCCTGTCCTAGACAAAAGAATGTGGATTCACCTGTTTGCCTGGCTTGATTACAGGCAGAGGACAATGAAAATACATTTACATCTAAGGTAAACAAAGCAATCTAGCTAACAAGTGATGGAAGGAACATCCCAGTGAGCACACCAGGGGGACACACCAGAGTCTGAACCCCTAAGAGATCTTTAAGGTTCTTGAGACAAAAACTATGGACTTGGGGAAATATAAGAGGAGCAAAAAGACGTCTTAGTTATCCATCACTTAGGGAATAAAGGGGACGGCACTCTGATTCTGTGAACAGTGGATCCTCCTACTGGAAGAGCTGGAGAGGCCGTTAGCTTGATGTAAGTGGGAAAACACAGATCACATCTTGCTAAAATTAAGTCTTGGACACTAGAAAGCGTATTTTATTTGTTATGTTTGTGACCATTTTTGGTATCTTTTTCTCTTGCTTAGTTTCATTTAAATCTATATTCTTTATCAATAATCTTATACTTAGTTTTACGATATGCCATCTCAATGCTGTTAAACTGATACCTAACTTATCAGGCTGATGTGCATACTCTGCCTCTCTGGAGGCTGCAAACTTAATTTCTGGGCATGTCCAGTGAGGGGGACTGGACACAGCCCAGAAATATCTCTGGGGAACTCAGGAACTAGAGCTCACTGATTGTTACCTGCAAGGCAAGGTTAAGACTGGCAGAGTCTTGAGGAGTTTGCTGATGAGGTGACCAGACTGGTGTGGCAGGGAGCAGACATGAGACTTAAGCTCTAACAAAGTTATTTCTTGGTGAGGCAGAGAGGTAACACTGTGGTTTACAGTTCTGGGTAATACTCTGAGGAGAGTGTCCCAACAGCAAAATTTAGATGCATTTGACCTACTGGCAGCCTACTCCACAGAAGTCAATGGCACCCTTCATGGTCATGGCCTATCTACAGAGTGGAGCTGAGAGTGTACACTGGATCTTTTTTTCCTAACCACTTCCCTTTTTCTACTCACCAGCCAGAGCCATGGAATATAAATTTGACCTGACAGTGTCTATATCACTTTAATAATCAGAAGCAGACAAATAAAACCTAACAGGCCCTGTAGAGATGCAAAGCGGCACTTTGTTTTATATCTTAAGGCAGATTATTCAAATGAAAAGATATATTCAAAGGCATTAAAGAAAGGTTAAGAGACCTCAACAGTGAACAGCACTCAGAAACCTTTTCCAACCATTAACTAATCTTAGGACTTCTTTGCTGCAATATCCCTAACATCATCTGCAGCTGCAGATTTAGCACAATAACAAGCATCACAAATTTAAACCACACATCTCTATCGGCCACCTGACTAAACTAACATCAAATCCTGTTTATATTTAAAGCTAAAATATCCATGAAAATTAAAGAATTTTTTGTTTGTAAAGGAACAAATGAAAATGAAGTCCGCATGGCTGGCTGTCTAGCCTGTTTTGATTGTCAGCTCTTTATGTATGGACTATTTGTCACTATGTGAGCATACAGTACTAGAAAGAAGAGGGTTTGGCTTCCTGGTATTACTGTAATACAGCTAATATATAATATTAAGAACAACAAACACTGAATTCAAAGTAATGGCAGAAACCAGGGCCATTGCTAAAATCTGAGGGGCACTATGCACAAAGTAACACAAAAGGCTTAACTTAGCCCTGCAGGATACCACTCCTGCACTTTTGCTCCAATGTGGGCCCACACCTGAGCCCTCCCAGTATATTCAGGGAGAATCAACATGGCCAATCCTACAGATCTCAGTTGCCGTGATATAAACAGAGGGCACCAGGCAGTTCCTGAGCTAGACTGGTCCTATGTTATTTAAAACCTTTCAATACTATTATTAATAAATTCTTTTTATAGCACCGTAAGTGCATACATGGAATAGGTCGTCAGTGCACTGCAGAATGTGGGCACCATGAACTCCTGCAAATGAGTAAGCCCATGATAAACTGTACTGCAAGCCCGAGACAATAAACTGTACTTGCATTTATATGCCTCTTTACACATCACTAACACCCTTTGTCCAGGATCACCTTGTATAAGGCAATAAGGCAAAAAAAAAAAAAGTAATTTGTTAGACATTCCTCAAATTTTCATTCTGTTTCATTTCAAACTTTTCCATAGACAAGTTTAATTTGAAATGACATTCTCATTTCATTTTTTGATGACACTCCATTTTTCAGCATGAAAATTGTTTAGTCGAAAAACTTCATCTAGCTCTATACATCAGAATTTCTTGTACTGGCATAATCAGACTACTGCTAATACCAGCTATTTATAGGAACTTTTTTGTCCATCATATAAGTCAAGTCAAAAACTAAGCTGTCAACTTATTATCGCCATTTAAGTCATTACCAGTATCAATCACAGACAGAGTATTTAAATCAGGGGTCTCAAACATGTGGCCCGTGGCACTTAGCACTTTCCAGGAGGAAGTGGGGAGGAGTGGGAGCCGCACACTCGGGGAGGAGGCAGAGAAGAGGTGGGGCAGGGACGGGAATTTGAGGAAGAGGTTAGAATAGGGGCAGGGACGGAGCAGAGTTGGGGTGGAGACTTTGAGGAAGGGATCGGAATGCGGATGGGGCAGGGGTGGGAAGAGGTGGGGCAGAGGTGGGGCCTCACTGAAGGAGTGGATGGGGGGGACTGCGGGTGGGGGTGATCAGTGATGTGGCCCTTGTGGTCATTTGAGTTTGATATCCCTGATTTAAATCCATATCCAGTTTTATTTATCTTTCCCTCTCCCATGGAGAATCATAAAAAAAACTAGTTCTGAAACATCCACATTTCTGATAAACTCAAAAAGTACTAAGGAGGCACTCTGATTTAGGTGGTCGGCATGTACCTCTTCTGATTAAAATATATATAATATACATCAAATTGCTATTCAAAATTCTAATTTTGGTATTCATGTTATTCAATCCATTTGCAGAAAACAGCTATGCAATACCCAAAATGGGTTGGCAATATCAACTTTCATTTTTTTCACCTCATTAATGACAATATTTTGCACTGCTGTAGCACTTTCCACCATGTATCTTACAAACATTAATGGATTATGCTTCACAATACTCCTTTGAGATCCAGAAATATTATCACTTTTAGATTGGGAAACTGAGCCAAAGACAGATTCAGTGGTGTAGCTAAAAACACAGAGATAATCTATGGAACAACTGGAAAGACAATTTAGCCCCTATGCCCTAATCTCAAACCCATGCTTATTCTCTTTCAGTCAATAAAGATCAGAGGTCGGCAACTTTTCAGAAGTAGTGTACCGAGTCTTCATTTATTCACTCTAATTCAAGGTTTCGTGTGCCAGTAATAATTTAAACATTTTAGAAGGTCTCTTTCTATAAGTCTATAATATATAACTAAACCATTGTTGTATGTAAAGTAAATAAGGTTTTTAAAATGTTTAAGAAGCTTCATTTAAAATTAAATTAAAATGCAAAGCCCTCTGGACTGGTGGCCAGGACCCGGGCAGTGTGAGTGCCACTCAAAATCAGCTCATTTGCCACCTTTGGCACCTGTGCCATAGGTTGCCTACCCCAATATAGACTTTAAATGCAGAACACACCTATGGGAAGTCTGTCCTGTAAAGATATGGAGTTTACAGGTACATACTTGCTCAGTGCAATACTGTAGGTTGTCTTGTATGCATTAGAATATCAGATTAAATTGTGATAGACGCACACATTTGCTTTTAAATGGAAGCAGCTGTCATAAAACAATAAACAGATTCACTGGAGTCTTTATAAAGCAAAGACTTATTTCTTGGGAATAGTCATTTCCACTGGATAACTAAACTCAGTGTCTACAAACATAACTTCAGGTTGTGCACTTGCTACTCCCCCTCTGATATCAGTTAATGAACCTGAAAAACACAAATTTCTCCAAATGTCCATCATATCACACTGTTCTAGGTTAGGGGTCATTTGCTGAGATATACATGGTGTGACATGAACCAATGAAAAGTAATGAACAAATCAAGTTTTTTCTCACTTTCACGACCTAGGATTTGAACACATAATACATTACCTGAATTTTATACATAGCCTGTCCAAAAAGACTATTCTACTGTGACCTCGGCAGCTTGTTGGCTGTTATTCAAAGCAGTCAGACTTATACATTCAGTACAGAAAATGATTAATTCTGGAGATGTTTTACTGCTGTAGACTGATCACTTTTCAGCCACTTCTACATGAGGGAGAGAAGGGAGACTAAAATATGTTGTATATTATGTGGGGATAAGACTACAAAGTATTCAGCTCCTGAAGATTTGCGACGATGTTTGTGAATCTGGAGAGTTGTGTGAATTTCAGCACAAATTACTCATCCAAAAACTCAATCCCTAAGCTAATTTGTTATTTTCAAAAGTTTCATCATTGCATTTATGGAGCAGACACAATGCCATGTGACTTAAATTATCAATCACAAACCACAAATAGAATAATCACAGTGTGTAAACAACCAATCTGCCAACATTGGTGTGTGCCTGAACCATATTTGGTGAATATTAAAACAAAGAGATTAGGAGATGTGGAATTAATTGCCAAGAGAAAATAGGTATTGCTGGTTATGAATAATTTGATCGGCTCTACTTTCAGCTGTACATCTTGGCAAGGGAGAGGACCTCTTTAGATCAACATCATAGGTTTTCCAGCAGTGGGTTGTGCACAGTGGTCCAGTAGCTGGCACACAAGGGGAGGCCCCAGAGGGGGGACTGGAGAGCAAGCCAGCTCCCACAGTGTCTCTTACCGCCAGGACCCCACCCCTCCCTGCATGTGTCCCAGACTCTGGGCCAGTGGCAACAGGCAGCGGCACAGGGAGCAGGGTCCAGGCAGCAGCAGCAATATGGAGGAAGCAGGTGCAGCCAGTGAGTAGAGTCAGCAGGGGGCTGCCTGGTAGGGATTGCGGTGTGGCCAGGGAGAAAGAGGAGCTGGCTAGGGATATTTGAGGGAGCAGTCAGCTGGCAGAGTGAGAGCAAGGAAGCTGGAGGGAGCCAAGCAGAGGGCTTGGAGACAGAGCTGAGGGGTAGGAGGGATGACATGGGACTCTCCAAAGGCAGGCATAGCAAATAAAAATTTGGGAACCTCTGATCTACATAATGCCTTCTCTGCTACCACAAAGCTCCAGTATTATCTGTCCAAAGCTAAACCACAATGTTTAATGTCTGTCTGTTAAATTAATAATCTCATTTCACGCATTTAGACCAATAGCTCAAGAGTTCTCATAACAAAATTTTCTAATTTATCTTCTCTCTTCCTAAGCCAATAATTAAAGGTGCTTAATAGACTTCCTAATCTAGCTGGAATTTTGAGGGTCAGGTCCCAACAGTAGGAAGTCTACCCCAAAAGAAGGTTTAGTGAAGGAAGGCACCCACAAAAAAATCCATACATAAGGAAAAGTACAGATGAATCACCAAAAAGTCTGAGAATCTCTCTGTTTAAAGAGCATACAGCATACTAAGAGCTACACAGTACCAATGCCCTCCAGTGGGCTAAGCTCCTGCAACTGAAACACAAACAAAAATAGCAGGATTTATAAGAAATATAATTATTTTGAAGCGGGGGGCTGGTTTTTTTTAAATTTGAGTTTCAAATTGGGTCTCAAGCATAAAGAAAGTGAAACCGAGGATCATTTTCACCCTTGTAGAACAAAAAAGAAGGCAAGCAGCATCGTGCTAGTCATCACTGCTTCAGGATCATCTTCTTTTTATTAATTATTCACACTGATAAGTACTTACTCAAGTAATCCCACTTCAGTAGTGCTACACAGAGGAGTAAAGCATCATTGTGAATAAAGGCTCCACAACCTGATCCTGAATTTTAACTCTAAGATAGAATGTAGAATTATTATGTGTCTTATTTCTTTGTTTTCTCCTTCCGCTCAGTTATATTCATTTTACCACAATACAGGTAAAATGTTGGAGGAACGTATACTGTATGTGGTCAATAACGCAGGCAACACAATTCCCTTCACCATAAACACCATGATCTCCCTTAAGAATCCTGTTGTGTTTTATGCAGATCCTTGCATAAAATGCAAACTATGAGGATGAGTAGGGCATTTAACCTCTTTTGCTCAGTTCGAGATGACACAAACAAAACATTTAGTAGAATTATTTGCCAACAAAAAAATATCTAACAAAATAAAAACAGTTTTTGCTAAAAGTGGCTGTAACAGGGTGCTGGCCAGGAGACCTGTCCAGGTCCCCGTTAGCCCCAGCTCCCATTAAGGGGAATTAATGGGAGCTGGCAGGGTGTGGCTCATTGCTGGGCTAAAGAAGAAACACTTGTGGGTTTTATGGGCCGGGGGCTGTATAAAGCTCACAGGAAGGAAGCAGAAAGGGGGGGGGGACAAGGAAAGGGAGGAGCCTGAGGCTGGAGTTCCCAGCTAGCTGCAGAACCTAGCTGTCCCCCCAGGGGTTACCTGGACTGAACTGAACTGAACTGAACTGTATATAAAAAGTGGTGGGAACAAACACTGAAAATAAAAGGGCACTCACGTTTGCACAGAGAGGTCTCTAGTTGGTTTTTGAGAGGAGCAGTGAAGCGCACTGCTACAGTGGCTAAACCAATACTTTCGAAGTAAAGAATTTAGATTATCTATTTTGCACAACAAAACAAATACAACACGCTTATAAAGCGGAAAACTAATAAAGCATAATGCAGTAGCTCAGGGTGTTTCTGCATCTTATTTGTTTTAAAAGTGATATTTTTTTTTAATACAGAAAGAACCAGATCTGATGCTTCCTAAGCAGACAAAACTCTATTGAAGTTAACACCAGTTTGACCTGCACAAGAAGCACAGGACTGGGCATGCTTATGATAAATCAAAGTGTAAAAAAAACAACAATCTTTCATTCAATATAAAGAGAATTGGACTTACTACCTCTCTTTTTGGAGTCTCTCTTTGCGCTGGTTTTAACAGCCACTGGAAGTTCTGTCTCAGTTGACATCCTATTATATCCTTAGTCGTCTTCACACAGATCCAGTGTCTCGGTCAGGCTCATTTAGAATGGCTCTCCAAGAGAATAACTTAGCCCTTCAGATACTATAACCCAGACAGCTCATCTCATTCACTCCTTTTGAGTGCTGCAAACAAACAAACAAACAAACAAACAAACACTAACCGTCATTTTCTGAGTTAAAAAGAGAAAAAAGTTATGAAAGGAACATAAAATGCTTTCTGGGTCTACAGGAGGATAGTAGGATCTGGGAGATATGGGGAGAAGTCACAGATAACTAACCCACATGAATCTTAGTTTTAAAATTTTACGTTTCCAAAATAAAATGTATTACTTAATTGAGTGTATAGATACTATGAGTTTTATCTTTTTGTGAGTACCCTACCTATGCCCTTATTTTCTTGAGCATATACAGAAAAATAAACCTGATGGGCCAGATTCTTATACCCTTACTTGTGTTGAGTAGCATCTTATTCCACTGGGAGTCCTGCTGAGACTTTTCAAATAAGGTGCTACCCAGTGTAGCAGAATCTGTTTTTCTAAGTTTTATTTAAAAGAAAATCATGATAATTCTTAGAACTCAGATAGCAATTTTCCCTTCAAAGCACTTTGCAATCACTAACTAATTCTTAACCCTAATAATTCAAATGCAATATCATCATCTCAGATGGGGCAGAAAGAATACAACCTGCTCTCAGTTAGGCGTGATGTGTAATTCAGCTGCTCCGGGAGCAACCCAGAGAATGAATCATGAGATTCACATTCACAACTCCTCCTCTGCTCCTCCCTTGTCCTGGGGAAGGAGTAAATTACTTCACCTCTTTTCATGGAGTCCCTTAATCACCACTTGCACTTGACTAGCTAATGTGGCTGGCGATTAAGGGGACCTGAGCTCAGATTCCTCCCACCAATGGTCTCTTAGCTCACTACCTCTGCCATTCTCAACCTTTTTCACACACTGCAAGAGAAAAGAGTTTCAGGACCCCATGCCCCTTTAGCCATAGAGAAAGGGAGGGTGTTGTGATCCTGCTGGAACTGTTCATCACAACCCTCTAATTGAGAACCCTGCATTAGACTGTGCTGCCTCATTAAAATGTGTACATATTATGGTATTCAGTCGACAGTGTGATTGGGTTGATCAGCAGGCTAGATCAGTGTCTTGGCAGCAGCTGGGAGGTGACTGACTGCACTTCGGAATAGACCTTGAGTTGGTGGAATTTAAATGGGTCAGGGAGGGACACAGATGGGGTCCAAAGGTTGAGCAACATTTGCTAGCTAGCTAAGTGAGTGTTTTCTGCAGGCTGTTTTACAGCAGCTGCTTGACTGCTTTCCCTAGCTGGAGAAGGGGAAACAACAACTGTGGCATTCTGAGAAGCAGCAGAAGTTGAGAGAAACTACTAGTTCCCCAGAATAAATGGGCAGGGGATACTGAGGGGTCCATTTTTGAACCAGTTTGGGTTGGAAAAGTCATGGAGAACTAAAAGGGGCTGTGCACAGAAGGGGAATAACATTACCATAAAACAAAATACATTCCCATTCACAGTACCTTAATAAAGGTTTGTAAAAAAGTATGTTCTCAAAATACATGGAAGATTCCATATGAATTTTCTATCTACCTTTTCTTTCAAACAAGCTTTAAGGATTCTGTTAATGTAAACATAATCAGTGAAAAACATGGGCTATATTGTGCCACTCATCCTTAGACTAAGTAGTACCTCACTCTGTCCATGATCCAATTTTCTTCAGCAGAGCTACTGATGGATTAAGGAACAGTTCAACTGGAATAAAGTTGGCAGAACCTGGCCCTGAGATGGGACTGACAATTCAAAAGTTCGAGATTCAACTTTTAGAGATGGGACTGAACCTAAACCCTGGTTCAGATCATACTCAAACCTTGGGGAAATGTGACTCTACTGCTGTAACTGAACCTTGCAGTTTGTGCCCAGCTCCATTAACTTTTAATATCAGAATGTTTTCATCAATCAAAGGCCAGAAAATAAACATCAGGGTCTTAATTACTATATGTATAGAATTATGATAGCTTTTTAGAAAATACAATTATCTGTATTTCTGCAACATTACAAGCACTATTGCATATAGTCACATACTCCTTGGATAAACTGTCAGTTTATTTGTTTCAGTAAACAATTCGTAATATTATTTAGCATTTGTATTACAACAATATCTATAGGCTCCATCCACGACCAGAGTCTCGTTTCTGCTAGGTGTTCCATTGTGTGCTCTGACGAGTTTATAGTCAGAATAGACATGACAAATAAAGGCTGGCAGACAGGAAGAATGATTGTGCTATGTTACAGATGGGGAACTGAGGCACACAGAGATGAGCAACTTGTCCAAGGCCACACAGGAAGTCTGTTGCAAAGCCAAGATTTGAAACAAGTCTCTGTCCAGTGTCTTTATGACAAGACAGTCCTTCAGGTATGTCTGCACTGCAGTTAGACACCTATGGCTGGCTTGTGCCAGCTGACTAGAGCTCACAGGGCTCACACTAGGGGGCTGTTGAATTGTGGTGTAGTCGTTGAAGCTCAGGCTGGAGCCTGAGGTCCTAGAGCCAGAAGCAGGTTTTTTAACAGCAGCATAGACATTCCTTCCTCTCTAAATATGACTTCTCCTTCTCCCCACAAAAGCTTTATACAGGACACACAATTTTGGAATTTCTGTAATACAATGCTTGCTAAAAAGAAAACAGAACAACCTATCATTTAAGTTTTAAACAGTTTAAACAGTTTAGAAGCATTAACAGAATACATCTTTAGTTTTTTGAATGTTATGCTTACTCCTCTACTTATGCAAAAATACATCTTATTGGAGAAGTTACGGCAAAAGGTGGTCCAGACGGTGTGGGTGGGGCATTAATGAACGCAAAGAAGGAATAGGCAGCTTAGCTACTGAGCCATGAAGAACGCAAAGATCCATTTGGAATCCTGGCTCCTCATAAAACAGATCTCCAGAGGAATGTCTGCTCCCTCTGCCAGGCCTTCCCCATGGAATATCACCGCTCTCCTAATCAGGTAACACATGACCCCTTAGTAGGATGGCCATCTTTCTCAGTCACTATGCTGATGTTGACTCCCTGCAGTTTTCTGGTGGAGTAAAGCTGCAGAGGGGCAGTGATGAACACCAGTGATTTGCTGCCTAGGTTATGGCTGGTTATTACGTGAGCATGCTGCAAAGAGTGACTACTCCATAGCACTACTTCCCCCTCCTGGCTGGTCACTCTCCCAGGTTGTCACCACAGAAGAAGGCTGCCAGTACCTGGCAAGGGGCTCCATACCTTCCTTTTCCTTCTTATGAGTTCCTTGGACACATTTCTTCATGAATGGTAAGGAGTCTGGTGGCACCTTAAAGGCTGTTTTACCCATGAAAGCTTATGCCCAAATAAACCTTAATCTTTAAGGTGCCACCAGACTCCTTGTTTCTGTGGATACAGACTAACACAGCTACCCCCTAATACTTCATGAATGGTGTGTGTTCGCTCACCTTTGCATAGCAGAAAGAAACATCTAGTCCAGAGTTCTGAGTATGCAGTGCAAACAAACTTGTAATTATTAAGAAATTCAGCTCTTTGCAATTTAGGAGATTAAAGCTCTTCAAAACTTGGAATAAATTTGACAGTTTAAATCACTTTTCACAGCAAAGGCTCTGAAGCCATTTGCACTTTTAAATCTAAGCTCTTTTAACATTTTGAAATGCTTCAATAACATTACATTCTATGCACTATCTGAAGTGATTTAATATTCCTGAAGTGTGTCAGGTTTATTTTTCTTTAATGAGCTCTTCAAATCTGTATGAGCATTATATAACATGCAAAGATAGCTGTTCAAAGTCTGCCAAACTGATTTAAAAATATAAAGTTCCTTGCTCCTCCCCTAGAAACTCTAATGAGTAAGTAAAACAGGCAAACAACAAAGAATCTCTACAAAGTCATGATGCCTGTTAAAACAACATCCTCAGAAAACTCTGAAGTTCAAAGGAACTTTAATTTACCTTTCCCAGTTAAGGGAAAGCAAAGAAGAGATGAAAATAAGTGAAAGGCTGATTGGATGAGAGTTTATTCTTGGAATAGAATTTTTCACCTGTTCCATTCTACTAACACAAGCGGAGGGGATATTTTCACTTAATATTTTCACATTGTTTCCTTAATATTTTCAGCTCAACAGCATTTATTAAAGCAATAAGGATAATGAAATCAATTGTCAGAGTGGCCTAGCTTCCCCACCCCCAGGATTTGGGTTTATATATTTTATCTAAAATTTAAAAGAATATAATACATCCTACATGATGCACTAAGAGCTACTTTCGTAGACAAATAACAAAAGATTAATCCATAATTAGGGCCCTACCAAATTCACGGTCCATTTTGGTCAATTTCACAGTCATAGGATTTTTAAAATTGTAAATTTAATTATTTCAGCTATTTAAATCTGAAATTTCATGATGTAATTGTAGGGGTCCTGACCCAAAAAGGAGTTGTGGGAGGATCATAAGGTTATTGTTGGGGGATTTGTGGTACTGCTACCCTTACGTCTGTGCTGCTGGAGGTGGAATTGCCTTCTGAGTTGGGCAGCTGAAGAACAGAGGCTGCTGGCTGGGATCCCAGCTCTGAAGGCAGCAGCACAGAAAGATGGCATGGTATGATATTGCCCCCTTACTTCTGCACTGCTTCCTGCGGAGCTCACACCTCAGTCAGCAGCTGCCACTCTCCAGCAGCCCAGCTCTGAATGCAGCAGCACAGAAGTAAAGATGGCATGGTATGGTGTTGCCACCCTTACTCCTGTGTTGCTGGTGGTGGGGCACTGCCTTCAGAGCTTGGTGCCTGGCCAACAGCTGCCACTCTCCAGCTGCCCAGCTCTGAAGGCAGCACAAATGTAAGGGTGGCAATACTGCAATCCCCCTAAAATAATCTTGTGACCCTCCTGCAACTCTCTTTTGGGTTAAGACCCCCAATTTGAGAAATGCTGGTTTCCTCCCAGAGAAATCTGTACAGTATCGAGTAAAAGCACACAAAAGACTAGATTTCACGGAGAGAGACCAGATTTCATGGTCCATGACACAAGTTTCATAGCCATGAATTTGGTAGGGTCCTACCCATAATAGCAGCCCTCAAAACAAAGAAAAGAGGCTATCCCAGTGAACAACACTTTAAATAAACAAACGTCTATTTCTGGACAGGTTTACATATTAATTTACTTAAAAACCTAGTCAGGCCATATCCTCCTGATTTGATACACGCTCAAATACAACAATAGATGTCAATGTAAAATCAAATGACTGAATGTATAACATCTGTAAATTCCATACTATAGTTCAAAATGAGTTCATTGCAGTAATGCCTCCTCCTCACTCAAACTGTAGATCTTTGTGTAAAGCTGTGTTAGTAAACTTCCATACACTGTCCATATTTCAGCTGTTTATTATCCAGATCAGAATGGCAGTCAATCTGTTCTTCGCAGCAACAGCTTTTATTGTCTCCTCCAATCTAGGTCACTGTTAATAAATACCATAGTCTTCCAACTGTGGGAAGTACTCCGGCATGTGTTTCAACAATGAGATGTTATTTCCTCTAAGCAGCTCTTCCAGTGCTCTCTCTAGTTAAAGACATACAATTTTGTTATCCTTGTTTTTTTTTAAATTCCATGGTCTTACATTTACCGACTAACAACTTCCTGGTTGTGCCTCACCACTGCTGCAGTTATTTAGATGTTATACGCATACTGCAGATTTTGCTAAAGAGGAGTCATATGTCTTCACTTTAACAAAATACTGACAATCACCATTCTCTCATTAACTGCATGCAGCAGTACTACAATCAAGAAATTTTGGAATTAATTGGCTTCTAATTCTGAGAGAAGTACTGAGCGTGTATCCTGTATTGTTCTTACAACAGCATAATATCTAAAGATTTCATGAAGGAATTTTTTGAATTCTACTTTACAGTTGAAAGAGTAGCAGAAGTTACACATATTCTACACTGTAAAATTGATTAAATGCATCACCCTTGATTTTCTGTCCTCACTTACAAAAATTAAAATGATCTCCTTCAAATCATTTTTCACTTTCACCCACAAGCTATTGGGATCAGTGCAGGAATTACTAGGTGATTTCTCTGGCCTGTGTTATGCAGGAAGTCAGACAAGATGGTCAGAATGGTCCTTTCTAGGTTTATTATCCATGAATTTTCTTCAGGGATTCACAATTCAAAATCAGCAAAGAATCCTGTGGCACCTTATAGACTAACAGACATTTTGGAGCATGAGCTTTCGTGGGTGAATACCCACTTCGTCACATGCATCTGACGAAGTGGGTATTCACCCACGAAAGCTCATGCTCCAAAACGTCTGTTAGTCTACAAGGTGCCATAGGATTCTTTGCTGCTTTTACAGATCCAGACTAACACAGCTACCCCTCTGATACAATTCAAAATGTAAAGAATTTCCCCACCTGCACAAAAGCTGTTTCATGTCTATCAACATGAAGGAAGGAGTCAAAAAAACAGGTTTTGAAAGGATTTGTAACTAAGGATGTCATCACCCAGGACTTTTGGTTCTCCCCATACCCAAACTGGTGTATGATAGGTTCCTCCAAGCGCCTTCTGGGGAGGAAAAGCCCAGCTCCCAACCTTGCTTTGACCAAATATTCAAGCTACTACCTTCAGCTCCTGCTTTGCTTCCCTCATGGTTAGAAATCAGTTTCCTTCTCTTTAAGGTGCCCAAGTTGGGTGCCCACAAGGTAACGGCTATACAACCCATTCTAGTGGTCTTAAATGAAGTGTAATTGGAGAAGGATAAAAAAATAAAGAGGAAAAAACGACAGAATAATTATACAGTAAATGCTCACAAGACAGAAGAAAAAGCCTTGCTAGACAGTCACAAATCTTACACTGTTAAAGCATAGAATTATTATAAAAACTCATGCACATTTGATGGTCACTGGAGCCACAGTTTGTGGTGCAAATGGCACATGCTCTTCACTCTTCCAGAATCCCCTCACACTCCTGAGAGATGCCCTGGAGCTCTTTTCTGGGACAGAGTCTTGTGGAGTCCCTTAGCAGCTGTTTACCAGAAGATGCTCTACTGAATCCCACCCAGCCCACTTCCACAGATGGTCCTCCAGTTTTTTGAGGAGCTTGCTGGAGTAGGTGCATATAAAAGCACTAACCTTGTAGAAAATGCACTATACTAGCCCAGGAGTGAACATTTAGGGCCTGATCCAAAGCCCATTGAAGTCAATGAGAGTCTTTCCATTAACTTTAACCAAGAGCTAGAAAAGGAGGAAGACATGGAAAGGTGAGACCTTGAGACTCAGACAGAAGGCAGTAGAAATTTGGCAGAGAAGGCAAAAGGAGACAATGAGGTGATGGAAGAAAAAGATGGCAGAGGAAGAAGAAAAGGGACTGAATATGGAGGGGCCTGTGTTCAAGAAACAAATGTTGTAATTGTTATATAAAAAAAGCAAAGACTGCGTAAAAAGTTGGCTTGTCTGCAAAAGACAATGATTGGAGTTGAACTATAGCATGTTTAGCCCAGTGGTTCCCAAACTTGTTCCGCCGCTTGTGCTGGGAAAGCCCCTGGCTGGCCAGGCTGGTCTGTCTACCTGCCGCATCCACAGTTTCGGCCGATCGCAGCTCCCACTGGCCGCGGTTCGCTGCTCCGGGCTAATGGGAGCTGCAGGAAGCAACAACCAGTACGCCCTTCAGCCCGCGCCCCTTCCAGCATCTCCCATTGGCCTGAAGCTGTGAACCACGGCCAGTGGGAGCACGATTGGTCGAACCTAAGGATGCAGCAGGTAAACAAATCGCGGTGGAACAAGTTTGGGAACCACTGGTTTAGCCTTTTTTTTTTTTCCCCCAGTTTTGTAATTTGCCTACTTCTAGACAGCAATGAGATAGTCAAACGATGCTGTTGTGGCATTTCAGTATTTAAATAATTTCATTTAAACATTATTTCTTTACTGATGCTTAAAAGATATAGCACAAATAGTTAAAGGAAAACTTGATATGAGATGTTACAATTGGAAATCCTATAACAATTTCTTCCTCTCACAAAACAAACACACACAAAAGTCAAAGTCTTAGGAAGTAAAATATATACTTTGTACAGAGAACACACCTCTGACTAGCTGCAGATTACTTCTTTGTCTTATTTCCTCCCTTAGTTTTCATACACCGTGGCAATTTATGACGTCCTTTATTTAGTGTTATTATTTATTCATTTGTTTTTCTTATTTAACTGGTTATTTTTCCTCTAATTGTTGTTCCTATGCTCCGCCCCCAAAATCTTCTGTCCTGTCCTCTGATCTAAAGAAAATGCATTTGTATTATACTTTCATTACCATGTCTGTAATAAGACATAATTATCTTTCACAGATGGATCATTCTTAGTCTTCCAATATCAGGGAATTACTTTCTTAGCAATCAGGAGCCATAAAAAATAATCCAATTCACTCATTCTCTTGGGATTCTATGTATTCTAGATTAACCTGCTATATGAAGACTTATGTATTTTAAAAAAAAGCTACAGGAAGGTTCATACAGCGGAGCCTTGTAACAAATTTTATTTAATTTATTGTGGATTATAATCTGCCACATTATCCTAACACCAAGGCAAATTTGCAGGCATGTAATCCAGATCCACAACTGATTTTAATCAGTGTAGCCCCATTAAAGTCATGAAGCTATGTGGATTTAACACCAATTGAGGATCTGGCCAAAATATTGCTTTATGAAGCCAGGATCTATAAAGCATCCCAATAGTAAGATGTTTATTACTATTCCAAAGACTGCAACAATAATTTCCAAAATTCCTCCTGGAGGTCGCTCTTCACAATATAAAACTTCATATATTTCTTCACTAATTTTTCCATGGAAATATTAGATTTAAATAAACTGGCTGAAAACATTTCTGTTAGAAAATACTGACTCAGTGAAATTAAAATGTTTTGCCATAACATATCAATTTCATCAACATTTTCAACAGGAAATTATCAAAATGTTTAATTTTAATAAGGTAGAAGTGCTTCATTCTGAATTTATCATTTCCAATATAATTAAATGTTTCAATAAGGTAAAAATAAAATATTTTAATTTTGCAAGAAAATTCTAAGATTTTGACTTTCCATTCCAAATCAGGACAAAGCCATATTTTGAAATCTGAGAAGTTCTGATTTTTGATCAGCTCTAGATTTAAGGAATTCACTCAAAGGCTGACATACAGAGTAACCATTTCCCTAGGAGGATTTGCAATACAACTGAAAAACATAAATCTCCAATATAACTTTAATAAAGAATACTTAAAAATTCCAATACTCAGAACACAGGAATTGCCAAATTGGATCAGACCCTAGGTCCTCTTTGTCTAGCATTCTGTCTCCAATTATGGCCAACATGAGATGCTTCAGATAAAGTTGTAAGACCTGACAAGAAGGCAAATGTAAGGCAATCTGTCCCCGACATTAGGTCTCATCCTACCCTCTAATAGTTAGAGACAGGCTTAGATCCTGAAACATGAGGTTTAACATCCCTTCCAAAATTGTGGTTATGAATCATAACAACTCTGGATATTCTTGTTATCTTTATAAATATCCAATCCCTTTTTGAATCTTGCTGTTTGGAAATCCACGGCCACTTATTTCTGACAGTACTGCTCACTACCATGAGTAGCCCCACTGCTTCCAATATCTGACATATCACAGGGCTGGGTTGCACTGCAGGGCAAGAGGGAGTGGAATCAGGAAGAAGCCACTTTCTATGCCATACTTGAGCTTGGAAATCTGCATGAGGCTAATACTACTAAAAGCAGTACTAACTCCATTCTGTACTTCTACTTTGGTATGAGAGCATGCAACACCCCTGAGGAAATAACTTTGCGCTCATGGGACAGGAGATCCTAGAGAGGTAGAGAGAGGAGTGTGGGTTTGTGCATTCACTCCCTCTAGGGATCTCAGGATCCGAGAGTTTTATAGGCAGCTGTAACCACTTGTGGTCTCAGGTCTCTGCCCTTTGAAGTGAAAAATGCACTGGGTGTGTCTATATGGCGAGTGAGGATGCAACTGTAGCACGGTAAGGAATAACATTGCTTTAATCTAGCTAGCACGGGTAAAAACGGTAGTGTAACTGTGGCAGCACAGGCTAGCAACGCAAGTGCATACCCAGGGCTCCCTAATGGGCTTGAATCATTGTGTCACGGGGTTCAGCACAGGCTAGTCACCTGAGTACATGCCCACTGGGGAGCCTGGTACGTACTTGAGTTGCCAGCCTGTGCTGAAGCCCATTCCACCACATCTACACTATTATTGTTATCCATGCTACCTAGATCAAAGCTAGCATGGGTGTGTCTACTCAGGCTACAATCAACACCTTCATTTGCAGTGTAGACATACCCATATATGAAGTGAGTGTTTACAGTAAAATTTCCCCTCCTATGGAGATTGTTCTGCAAAAGGGACTTAAATAAAGTACATATTGTTTTTGTAATCCAATGTTCTGTCACCAAGATCTTAGAAATCAGCACTCACATCCAGCCATGTTTTTTTTTTCCCCCAAAGCTTTTGAAAGGGTATTACAAACAACGAAGATCAGGGCACAAAAAGAAATACACTTAAAAACTCAACATCATCCCTTTTCATTAGAATACAGAGAGCAAAAAGGGTATATGCTCGAACAGCACAGGAAATCCCACAGATTTGGGCAGGATTCTACTATTTTAGGAATGAAACTGAATGTCTTTTTCATGTCACTTGTATTACTGCAAGACTGCAAAATATCTGGATTTTCATATGTCTATATGGCACTGGAAAAAATGCTAATTTCTGTTTTCAGTGTAAGAAAACCAAACAAACACACATACACACAAATACCACTAAGACATACATTTCACAAATATAGGACTTGACTCTGATCTCACAATAGTTTTATACTAGTGTAACTCATTAAAGGCAATACAGTCACTAATATGAAAACACAGAGTTACATCTACTATAATAGAGTAACTTCACTGATTTTAATGAAGGCACATCAGTATAAACTTGGTGTAATTCCATGAACGTCAGTGGAGTTACACTCATGTGTAGGTGAGATCAGAAAAAAGCCCTGTAACTGTAGTTTACAATGCTGTAATTTTAAAGCAACACAAAAAAGCAAATTTGTACATTACCAAAGCTATGTCTTTGGGATTTATTTTTTGCAACGCTGAAGAAGAAATATTCATTTGGCAACCTCTCAACACCATGAAGAAAAGGAAGGGAAATAAAGACTAAGAAGGGACAAAGAACAAAGTACACAGCCGGGATCACAGCATACTGTAATTAGGGCTGTTAAATGATTACTAAAGCGAGATGGTGTAATCATCATGCTAGAGGAAAGTGCTAAGTAGCCAGTCAGCAGCATCTCCAGGGAGAAGGTAAAAGCAATGTCAGGGACCCTACCTTTTTCACTTACATAAATACTCTTAAAATCAGCCATCTAATTGGGTTAGAGAGTTAAAGAATTTAATGTCTCACATTACGAGACCTGGACAGCTTTCCCACATTTTGAAGTGGCCAAGTAAGCTGAAGCAAATGTGAATGTATTAACTTCCTACCCTCTGAATAATATCTGAGTGCAGCTGCCTCTACATATATATTATTTCAAGATCATTGTCTCAATATTACCAGTGAGACTGAACTAAAGATCTGTTTCTCATTCTCTTTGGGTGAAATGCAGCCCCATGAAGAACCACCAGCACAATGCCTGTGCAAAGTCTCACTTCAGCCCTATTTTGAAATAGGATTTAACATGACATCTCATCAGAGAGGTAAATTTCACACTAACTTTCCCAAGCCTCATTTTAGTTTTGCTCAGATAGACCTAAAATTAGGCTTATAAATTGTGCCCTTAGCTTTGCTGACTATTTCATTTCCTTCCAGCAAAGCAAACAAACTTTCTTAATGTCAACAGTGAAAAATCATGCCATGCTGTTTATGCACCACTACTTTTCTCTCTGTGACCATTGTTCCCATTCAGCCAAGTATCAGGAAAACTAATCAGAGTACTTCGTCGCTGTAAACAGATTGATGATTGATTACCATAAACCCAAGCACATATTTCTTACACTGGTTCACAGATTAACAGAGCAAGGGGTAAGATATAAAAGGTTTTCTTTGTATATTTGTACATTTGTACATGGAATTTATTCTGACTGTGCTCATTCTTTGCAGCATATATAAACATATGTATTTTGAATATTCCAGCACCTGTAATCTACTCACACAAATACTTGAGAAAACTATACTATATGCTCAAATATTCACCAAAAGCAATTTTCCAGTCACCAAAAAATATCACACATTGTGCTGTGCGGCTTAGTTACATAAATCAGTCAGTCAAAAACAGAAACAATGCCAAGTGATTTATGAAACTAACAAATACTGAACAAATTTCAAACATTTTCCCAAAAACAGCTGTTCAAGAATGGCTTTCAGACCAAAAATTAGTTACTAAAGAAATGGGTTAATAATTTCAAATAATTAATTATTAAGAGAACTGCTATCTGTTCACAGGGAGTATTTTAACTGAGTTGAAATTCATAAGCAAATTATTTCTGAGTGCATTACACACTCATTCCATGAATGTCACATTTTGACAACAGTGGAAATCCAATTTGTGGTAAAAGTGCAAAATTACTTCATTAAAACCTCAGATTCTAAGCAATTGCACGTTACTGTTATTATTTATGTAAAGTAGTGCTGAAAATTAACCTGGTGTTTTCCAAACAGAGAAAGATAGCCCTTGTCCCAAAGTATATGCAGTACAAAAAGATGGACCAAATTTTAAACTTATGGAAGTTTTTGCTTGGGTTATTTTGTTTTGAAATAATTTTATTTATGATTTTCTCACTTTTATCATTCACAGTGAAAACATATTGATTATGGCCTTTGAATCTGCAAAAAGATGCAGATTCTATGTCCATGAAAAAAATCCCATTGAAATTGCCATGTAGCTTGAAAGGTTCACTTCAGAACACATATTTGCACAATCAGGGCCTAAATGACAAGCTTAGGGGCATATGGAAAGAACTCATAAAACAAACATATTGCCACACTAAAACCTCAAAAGAGTCCCTAGATTATTATAGGGGAAAAATGTTAAACAGCAAGACAGTTCAGCAAGCTGATAGACCTGGCCAGGTTGATAGCGGCACCGAAACACACTCTTACTTTCTAAACATTTAAAAATCACCCACATAGTTTGTAGTGAGGAGCCTTTGGGTGGGAATGGTGAACCGCAGCCACTGGGAACTGTGGGCAGCCGTGCCTGCGGACAGTCAATATAAACATTGTCTTGCAGCCTGCCAGTGGATTACCCAGACGGACCACAAGTTGCTCACCACTGGTCCAGCAGGTCCTTTCTGGCCCTTGCTCTCTGAGGAGCCTTGTCCCAGCAGCAGCACTAGACGCACACAATCCTTGTGTTGTGATTGTGCCCAATACCTGTGTGGGTGCAATGGGAGGAGGAGAGAGGGGAGCTCCTCTTGCACCCTCAACACAATCAAGCCCACAATAAATAGGTTTTTTGTCAAGATACAGAAATATCCTAGAGAATTTACTATAGAAAAAATAGGATGCTACAGAAATTGCTTTAAAACACATAGAATTTAATAAGGAATAGAATTATTTCTATATCGTTAACGATCCTATGGAATTTTTAAACAGGGACATAATTCCGCATTAAATACTAAAAGAAAAGAGGTATTCATTTCTAATAAGAATTCTAGGAGATTAACATAAGGATGTCTTCTCTTCCCAAACATCTGTGCTGAGGCTATGGCAAGACAACTCTCCCAAAGCCCATGTATTATATAATCTGTTGTTCTTTAACACAGTCTAGAAAAGAAAGTTCAAAGGCCCATATTTAAGTACAAAGACATCTGTTAAGTCCAATATGGGGTTATATATTTTGGATTTTCTTTTAGAGGAGTACAGTGAGGATAACACAGACATGATTAAGAGGAATAAATAGGATACGTATGTCTGGGTCAGAAAAAAAAAAGCCAGACAGAGCTCTATCATCAGAAAAATGCAACTAAATTCAAGCGGACACAGCACTGAGACATAGTTAACATGAACCAATGAATAGATTCCATTTTTATGCAGGGTAAAACATTTTAGATTAACAGGCCAGTGATGCTCATGTGTTCTAACTTTAGCTATCATTATGGCTAGGTGAACCATTAAGTGAGCTAATCTAAATTACACATCCACATGAAAGAGTTTGTATTTTCCAGAAATTAACTTCTCTGTATGAATTAGGGTCAGATTCACACCAGGCACTAAGCTCTCGCCACCATTTAAACCTTTTGGACATCTCAATTCATGTATTGAAAGCTCTGCAGTACTACACGGGGGGGGGGGGGGGGCAAGGTTCATGTTATAAACCCAGAAACAAATAAAACAAACAGCTGGACACATTATGAAGATCTTTAGAAACAAATGCCCTGAATTGACTTTATGGGCACACTGGCAGCCAGCATACATTTGGAGCTGTTATACATTTCCTTGCTCCTTAAAGGCTTGATCCTGCAAGGTGCTCAGCATTCTGGCCCTAATCTAGCAGAGCATTAAGCATACACAACCCAAAATTTCATTAGATTTTATTGCTGCCATGTTGTACCTAATTTGCTGTCCTGCACACATATTTAACAAAAACTAAACTTAGGGCTGATCGAAATTTTTCCATCAAAATATTTTGACAGAAAACTGGATTGTCAAGTAAATGAAAATTTTCCTGTTAAGTGTCTGTAGTTTTTGGCTGAAAATGTTTTGGTTTTCAATATAAAGTCGAAATTTTCTATGGAAAAATACTCAATTTTCCAACTACGTCTATATAAATTGTTTATTCCTCATAAAATGCTAACAGCTTATGCGATCTTTGTCATATTTGTTAAAGAAACTGCTAGGAAGTCCAGATTGGAGAGCTAGAATAAGAACCAAAGCCAACATTTTCAAACATGACTGCCCAAAATTAGGTATCTAGATCCATATTTCTTTATTTGTTTTGATTTATACAGTCATACCATTACAAAGGTGCCTCTGGCTTCTTCTAGGCAATTTCTGGGTGGATTTTCAAAATATCTCAATGACTCAGATGCTTTTCAATGAACTATGTCTCTTAAATACACAATTTATTAAATATGCAAGGCACCTGAATAAATTGTCTGGTTTTCATTTTAAGCTGCAGGTGCTCAGTTTTTCTTGAAAAAATGCAGGCCATGTAGTTAGGTGTCTACATTTAGGAACTCAAGTTTAAATATTTTGGCTCATATTTTCAGCCAGCCACTTTGTTGTGCCCCTAGTTTGGTGGACACACAATCACACACTTGTTTTTGAACTCCCAATAAGGTAGAGGCACAATTAAGATCACTTGGATGTCCAAACGGATGACTAAGCATGTTCAGCTGACACTGTGCGCATCCACAAATTACAGATGTAGAGTCCAATTTTAAAAACCATGATACACCAAAACAGCAATCACACTCACATAAACAGTTAGGTTTGTTACAAAAAACTCACTATATGCTACACATTCTGCTGAACCAAAACTTCCAGTTTCAAACTTTCAGTATTTGAATCTGGATCCTAACTTCATGGCTGATCTTGCTCAACTATGAGCTGAACCAAAACCCAAATTTAATATCCTCAAACTTTGGGGCAGACTGAAACCCGGATCCAAATTTTGCTGCACAGCTCTGTACTAAAAGCAGTACAGTTGGTTTGTAACATAGGTTACGTAGGGTTTAAATCTCCATGATTCCATACTGCTGATTATTTTACATTTATAAAGTCAAGGAGATATGATTTTATTGCTTACCATTCATTTTTACCTTAGTTTTCTGCCACTATAACTTCATTCTGCCTTTTCAGATATGCCTGTTGAATATTTAAATAGCAAGTCTAATTACCCCAGACTTGATTATCCTCCTTTTAAAATCTTTCCAGTGTCATCAACAATTCAGTTCTTCATTATGTTTAGATTTAAGAAAGCTAATATGCATCACATTCATTAATTCTAGGATGATCTCCAATATTTCTTTTTTAAAAACACATCTGTATCAGAGTTCCTCTCCAGAGCACTATTGCTGAAATGCTGAGAGCATGGCAGGTTGCTCACCACTAAATCTTCTGGATAGAGGAAAATCTAGTAATATAACAGGATATATAGTACTGTAATCAATAACAAATCCTAAATAATTGATGGCATTTCATTAGGTTAAAATAGAAAAGATTATGTTCATCAACCCATGCAGAAATATTGTTTCTTTTAAATTCTCTAAATGAAGTGCCCATTTCTGCCTTTATTTCCAAATTCATTAATAGTAAGCTGGGAAGTGTTCATTTAACATTTTATACTTCCAACTCAACAGGATTTACCGACAGGTTAGTAGGCCATATAAGTAATAAGCACCAGACTTAGTAATTCAAGCAATTGACAGCAAGTATTGTACGCTAGAGGCTCCACAAACACGACAGTATTTTTGGTCAAAACTGCTGTATTCTACAAGAGCTTTATTGCGACATTTTTTATCATTACCACCGAGGAATTTTTATTATTATTATACATGAGGCTGGTAGCATCACTTATTAAGGTTGAAGGACACTACCCATTATAAGACTCTATTTTAAGTGGCTTATACCTTTGCCAAATTTTAACCATTTGGGCTGAAATCTTCCATGCTGGTTGTCTGCCTCAGGATGAATTTTACTGGAAAGTTGCAGCCAAAACAGTTTAGTTGTTTCTGAGGATGACGCTAGGGAAAAATACATTGTTTTGTGATGTTAAAAGTATTATGGCAACTTTTGTTTTGGAAAGCTCGAGCATTCCCGTTTTGTAGCAGGGACCTGAAATTTGGCATGGTGGTGGCCTTCCGTCAGAGATATGGCTTTTGCCATCCCCATATGTGGCCAAGTTCTAAGTCTTTGAAAAAAATCTCAATTTGCACATACGCAGTGAGACTACTTTCAGTTTAGTAGCTAACGTCTCCAAAGAGTCCATCCCCTCACAGCTTCTGCTTTTTCTAGGAGAAGGAAAGTAGACTGGGACATGAAGCGCAGTGATGCTGGGACTGAAGTGTATGTGTGGAGGTGTCAAGGATTGGGTGCCACGGGATGAATAGGGAGAAACTAGCACTGATTGGGCAAGAAGATTGACACTGGGGTGTGAGGAACCAGGATTGGGATTTGGGTGGGTGGGAGAAAGAGGGCTGGGAGCCATGGAAGGCTAGGCTGTGACTGGCTGGTCAAGGAGTGTGGGACAGGGACACACGGAGGCACAAAGGGAAGCTGTGGATGGCTATGTAAAGAGACTAAGTCTGGGAGCAGGTGTGAGAAATGGAAGTAAGAGAGGGGAGTAAGCAAGAAGAGGGAGCAAGTTTGAGATTGCATGAGGAGTTAGGGCAGGGGCTGGCAAACTACGGCCCGTGGGCCGGATCTGGCCCATCAGGACTTTCAATCCCAGCCCACGCTCCCTGCCTACCCTGGCCCTGCACCATTCTCAGAAGCGGCCAGCACCTGGGGGAGGGGCAGAGGGCTCCATGCGCTGCCTTCACCTGCAGGCACCACCCCCCGCAGCTCCCATTGGCCAGAAATGGGGAACCATAGCCAATGGGAGCTTTGGGGGTGGTACCCACACACGAGAGCAGTGCACAGCAGAGCCAACTGTCCCACCCCACCCCATCCCAAGGAGCCACTGCCAGACATGCCGGCCACTTCTGGGAGTGGCGCAGGGCCAGGGCAGGCAGGGAACCTGCCTTAGCCCCATTGCACACTGCTGCCACCCCGGAGCCGCTTGAGGTAAGCACTGCGGGGCCAGAGCCTGCACTCGGAACCCCTCCTGCACTCCACACCCCTTGTCCCACGCCCCTTCCTGCACACTGCACCCCCCCACACACCCTGCACTCCCTCCTGCACCCCAACCACCTGCCCCAGCCCTACATTCATGGCCTTGCATGCAATTTGCCCACTCAGATGTGGCCCTCGGGCCAAAACATTTTCCCACCCCTGAGATGAGGGAACAAAGACCAGAGGGGGAGAGCTGGGACTAGCTGGTGAAACAGCCTGGTCAAAGAGCTGCAAAACAGGAAACTGGGACAAGGATCCAGGGAGGCGAAGGAAAGGTAGGGGGAGACTGGACTGGGAGCCAGTGGGAGGGGGGATCAAGGGTGGGCAGGGATGACTGGAGGCCAGAAGGGAGTGTAAGAGAGAAACAGATCAGATGAGCCAGGAGGCAGGTGTCAAGAACAGGGAATGGCTGGGCAAGCAGATTGGGACTGAGATGGAGAGACAGACTGGAAGAGGCGGGGGACAGGATTCAGATGAGGAGTCCTGAGGACAAGACTAGGACTGGCTGGATAAGGAGACTGGGATGAGACACACGAAGAGTAGAGACAGGGACTGTGTAGGCCAGGAGAATGCAGACAGGACAAGGAGCCAGAGGTGGGAAGAGACGGGGTCAGATTGGAGGGAACAAGGCAGAAGGGTTCAAACTTGGAGGGAAATCAGCAAAAGAGCCATATCCACTAGAGCAGGGATTCTCAAACTGGGGGTCGGGACACCTTGGAAGTCACAAGGTTATTACATGGGGGGTCGCAAGCTGTCAACCTCCACCCCAAACCCCACTTTGCCTCTAGCATTTATAATGGGGTTAAATATATTAAAAAGTGTTTTTTAATTTATAAGGGGGGGTTGCACTCAGAGGCTTGCTGTGTGAAAGGGGTCACCAGTACAAAAGTTTGAACCACCAACCTAGAGCACACACACACACCCCAGAGCTTGGCTGGAACTCAAGATTCCTGAGTCTCACTATCGCTCTGCTATCGATCAGCAAATATCAGGGAAATCCACTAGGGCTGTTCCGCAACGAGGATAAAAATTATTGCTGGTAGTTACTCCACTAGTTCAAGTAGCAGAGGCCTTTGTGCTGGATCTAATGGTCCACCCCCCTGGTGAATCATGTTCCAGTCAATACGATGTTGTACAATGGCCTGTTTTTTCAGTTTGCTTTTTTTAATAACATAGGTAATTACAAACAAAAATTGTATTACAAGAACTTTAAGGTTGCAAAGTTAAGCACTTCAGATTGCCTTTGCAACTCAGTTTAGCTTCCCTTTTTGAATGCATTATGATATAGTCTTTAATTACGTGATCACATACCACATTTTCTATAGGACTCCTGCCTCGTTCAGTGCACAGGATGGACAGGCTGAGTTACTGACACTATTCAACATAATAAGAGGGAGTCTACTTAAATCGCAGAGAAATCAAAATTTTTCACAGGTTGGTCATGGCATAATTTCTCTGCAGCATTTCTCAAACTCAGGATACCAAGCTAAAAGGGGGTCACAAGCCTATTGGGTGGCCAGAGAGCAGCGGCTGCTGGCCAGGTGCCAACTCTGAAGGCAGTGCCAGCGCCAGCAGCAACGCAGAAGTAAGAGTGGCATGGTATGGAAAGCATTAGCAGCTGTTGAATGGCCACCCAGCTCTGAAGGCGGAGCATAAGTAAGGCTGGCAATACTGTGACCCTCTTACAATAGGCTTGTGACCCCTTTTTGACTCCTTTGCGACTCCAGTTTGAGAAACACTGTGTACTTTTGTATGCTTTCACCCTATAGTATAGAGTAAAAGTACATAAAAGGCCAGATTTCATGGGAGACCAGATTTCACAGACTGCGACACATTTTTTATGGCCACAAATTTGGTAGATCCCTATTAATAAAGGCTCTGCAATGTGGGTGCATCTTATATATATCGTAATGGGTTTGGGAGTTAGGCCTGTGAACTCAGCCACTCATTCAATGCCACGTACTGAAGAATTCGCTGATCAGCATTGCTAAGAGTTCTGGGCAGGAATGTGCCATCAGAGTGACACATTATGTCAACAGCATACGCTTTGGAGGAGCAAGGCCAAAATTAGAGAAAGAGAAAATGCAAGGTCCAACATGCTCTAACCTTGGGGTCAGTTTCAGTCAAGGCAACTGGGGAAAATGTTGCTTGCATTGAGGCCTTGGATAGCAAATTGGTGTCTGTATTATCACGAACATTAAGGGGGAAAACACTCTTGCCGTTTCTGAAAACTCTTTCCCCGGGAAAGGTAATATTCGTGGTGGAGGAAGTGCCTCTCACAGTGAGCTGTTCAGTGGTAATGCCTCCTAGAGTTGCTTTTGTATTTTGGTCCTGGACCACTCTCTGCTGTACACGCCACAAAAGACAATAAACCCTGTATCACATGGTGCTTTGCTAGTGCTACAACCAGCTCCAGGAGAACAGGTTCTGGTCCTCACTCTGAGGGGGCAGATGTGTGATAGGGTGCACTGACCCTTTGGGCTTCCACGGGGGAATCCATTTGGGCCAAAGTGCCCTAAACTGGTCACTGTAAATCTCACTTCCCCCCGTTTCTACCACAGGGATGTATCCAGGACCAGATGGTGCTAAGAAGCTGGGCTTGCTTCTGAGCCCTGTTATGCCAACAGGAGGCATATAATCCTGTCTCCTTGCCGGGCAAGGTAATGGAGGGGTGTGAAGGGATCTGCTCCCCATGGGCACCACCTAATGGTCAGGTGGGCATGGCAGGAGCACTTCTGTCTTGGTCCCTGGTGATAGCTGCTCCAGCCCAGCATCAGTCTGCCCCCTTCTGTGACTCAGCCTCTGGCTAGGCCACAAGTTGTGTCCATCCCTCCTGGGGTACACAAAGAGTCCAACAAAGGCTAATTCTGCTGCCCAGCCAGGGGCTTCAGTGGGCCTCCAATAAGGACTCTGGCCTGATTAGCTGGGAAAGGCTTTGGACTGTTTTGTTTTCCATTCTATTTTCTGCAGACTGATGACTTTGAAAGAAACACACGGCTCAGGACCTAAGGTAGACACATCCGTATTCTGATTTGTGTTTTAATCTGTGTGATAAATGAAGTTGTAGTCTCTTCTCCCCAAACTGGGTACAATGCTCCTTCCTCAGGATCTATACTGCTGTTAGTTATATGCCCTACCCCTGTACTTTAATCCTAATCCCTCCACTAAGCAGGAATTAATTTTGCAAGTCTATTTCTACTAAGAAATCCCAGGGAAGCATGTCAGAAGCTTCAGCTGTTCTTAGCGATTCTCCCCTTCTAACTTGCAGAGCCCTGATCCCAGTTTGAACCTGCAGATGAGTTACTGCAGGCTCTTGTGAGAACAGCAGAGTTGCAGCCATGACTCCGCCTCCACGTGGGTACAGGTGGTTTTGGCTCCTTTACTCCCATGTAAGGTAGGGGAGAGGAGAAACAAGACCACAGTGACTTAAACAACTGTAAAAACACACTTTTTTTCAAAAATGCTCATCATAGAATATAAGGTGGTGAAAAATTAGAGAGGAGAGGAGAGAAGGAAAGATGGGAGGACGTAGCATGACATTACATTACAAGCAAAGCAATTCCCTTGTGTATATCACTGTGATGTTGCAACTGTGGACGAAAGCAACAAACTGAAAACAGGAGGGAAACTGATACTGTGTTATGGTGCAATAAAAGCTATGTGTTGATTGAATAACTAGAAGGGGGTAATAGCACTATGCAAATGATTAAAGCATCACAGCCTATCAGAAAGATCTAATTATTTATTATATTTCTTCTATCTTAAAAGGCTTCTGATACTAACTAGAACATTTTCTGTAATATTTTGTGCTTTGAAAACCCCATATAATAAAACATGATTGTGGCAAATATAAGAATACACCTGGGTCCTGATTTTAAATTTAACACAGAAGTTTCTCCCAATCAGCTTGTCATCCAGATTTTGTTATTAGTATGACAGGCTACAGAACTTCTGTTTTATAGGGCCAGCATGCATTTTTCTAACCCAATCTTTAGAACAGCCTCAACACGTGAAGCCAACCCATTCTTCAAAATGCCATTGATTGCCATAGATTAACACGCATAACTAAACTGATGTAGGAGAATATCTCCTCTGAGCATCTCATCATTTTTTGAGCAGCCAGACTGTCCCATATGGGAAAGTAGTTTCCCCATGGAATTATGATAGTAAAATCTTATAGCCTCACACTGGAGCATATAGCTGTAGCTCTCATCTCTTTAACAATAAAACGTGTTTCCTCTAAAGCCCTACAGAAAAGCAATGTACTGACGTTCCCTATGCTCCAATGAATACAGGCAGTATATGGGCAGAGCATGGGAAACAGCAACTGACATACAAATCAGACTCAAATCCTGTTAATTTTCATTGTGTTGTATTCTCACTTTGCCTCTCTGATCTACAGTTCTGCAGCGACAACAATTTTCATCTTATACTGGCCACACCCCTGTGGAACACCTGAGTCTGCAGGACTCACCTGCCACCCCTCTGTACCTCTGGCACTTTTAAGCTTTGCAACCTTCCTCACCCTAGCAGCTCTCTGTGCTGACTGGAGAAACACAGAAACACAGCAACTGTGTGACATCTGAGGTTCGCTGTGGTGGGAAAGGAGGAGGAATGGTCTGCTGCAAAAGGGTGACTCCAAACAAAACAGATTTGGAATCACTTCCGTATGTAATAATTTCCTTTTGGAAAATATTATAAACTCCTTATTGACTTCTATGCTAAGAGCTGTAGCGTAGCTAGTGGGATGCATCAGAAGCAGCTGCTTCTCCTCCCACATTTTTAAAAAAGTGGCGCCTCACGGGCTCCGCTCTGAACGGCCTGCCCGGCTTCCGCCTCGCCCCTGCCGATCAGCTGTATAGCTGATCGCGGGGCGAAAGTGGCGCCTGCCGGCCAGCACTGCCAGCTCCATACCCTGTGTATCCCTCCCATGTACCCCATGCCCCTGCCTTTCCCTCCCCTTCACCTCCCCTCGTACCTCCGTCCTCTGCCAGCCTCCCTGTACAACCATGGGGAGGGGGTGGCGGGGGGGGGGGTGCAGCATGGCTGCAGTGTGGCTGGAGGAGCTGTGGGGCATGGCCGGAGGAGAAGCCAAGGGGGGGTGACTTTTTTATGTTTGCTTGCGCCATCTGCTGTTAAAACCTGGCTACGCCACTGGCTAAGACTGCCATTTATGATGGAAGACAAAAAGCAAAACAGTGAATAGTCCTTTTTTCCTAACTTTTCAGTTTTTTCTACTCCTATGAGTTGCAGGTATTGCTAGCATATGATTGATAGGAAAATATTAACAAAATGCCCATCTACACAAGGCCATTAATTTTACAGTCTGGATAATTATTCTGCAATCTCAATCTGTACAATACTGAACATATATTACTTTTATGGAAAAACAATAAAAAGTAATAGCCCGATATTCAGGGGTTCTGTGCACAGCAACTCCCACTGAAGTTAGTGGGATTGCTCAGATTTTCTGAAAACCAGCTCCTTCATTTTCAAAGGTGCTGAGCATGGACAGCCCCCATTTGCTTCAACGGGCATTGGGGGCACATGGGGCCAGATGTTCAAAGGTTTTCATTATAGCCCTGCACATAAAGATGCAGCTAGGAGCCTAATGAGATTTGTAAAAGCACCTAAAGCACGCTAGGTGCCTAAATCTCATTAACTTCAATTGATTTGAATGGAAATTCAACACCTAGGCAGCTTCAGAAGTTTGAAAAATCCCACTAGGTGCCTATCTGCATCTTTAGGTGTTCGAATACTTTTGAAAATCTGGCTCTTGCTACCTCTCAGAACATGCTCAGCACCTTATTGCACCACAGCTATACATGGCAGCTGCCTTTCTTTGAGAGCCATGACAGTCACCAGCTTCACAGGACATAACTGACCATCTAAATCAGGGGTGGGGAACCTATGGCCCGCAGCCTGGATCCGGCACCTTGCTTAATTCCATCCGGCCCACGGCAAGTATTTCTAAAAATATAGACCTAAGACAGTAGTCTATGGGGGGCAGAGACAGGGGTGGGGACGAGGAGGGAGGTGAGCTGCATGCAAAGGCTGTAATAGAAATTCTGAGGCAAGGAGGAGCCGCCAGCCACTCTAGTGCGTTATGACCTCACAACGGCCGGTGCTGGAGCCCAGCAACGCATGCCTCATCACCGTCCACACATGCTTCCAGTGCTCTAGTGTGGAACAGCCATTAGCGTCCCTGAGCCCCAGGTGCCTACGGTGGTGTTCGGGCTGCAAGGGTTGTAACGTGAAAAACTGCTATCGGACTTAATTTGCAACCTCAGCCATCACACTACAAAAAGTGGATGAGTTGAACTTTTATATTTATCCTTCTTTAAAACAAAACTAAATTAAGTTGTTTTTTACTTGTGTGTGGCCCATGACTGATTTTTAATGTGGGTCAATGGCCCGTGATAGAAAAAAGGTTCCCTATCCCTGATCTAAACCATCATCCTATTTCAGAGTAATTACCTGATTTGCTTCTAAAAACACAGCAACAGCAATTGTTTCTCCATCTATTTAGCTTCCCTCTCCACAAACACATAATTCAGCCCCTTTCATGTCTCTGCTTTCTATAGGCCTTGCTGCCTATCTGCACTCTCTTTCTCTGTTGTACACTAATTCAGTTTTATACAGCATAGGTTTTTAGTAGCAATTTCGTACCCTTAAACTCTCTCTTGCAACCTTTATGTTAGTTTGTCAGAGCAATCATTAAGCTTTGGCACTTTAAGGGTGATGGGTCTATCCAAGCCAGCACTCCTTGAGCTAATTGTGTACAACTGAACATTCTCCAAGCACTGACAGTCCTCATTCAAGCCAAGTGTGAAAGTTTTTAAATTAGCTTTCACAGTTTGATTCACAGGCAGTAAATGTAAAATGGCACAGGATTAATTTTTCCAACCACACAGTGCTACAAAATAGCCCAAAGGCTATTTTAGTTCATTTGCTTTAACTGTTAAGGAAGATTCACAATACGTGGAATGCTCCAACAGAGGCAGAAGCTCTAAGGGAGATTCAAAGCCTAATATTACCCCCATTAATTAAACCACTGTATGTTTGTACAACAGCCTTTGTACTTTGTCACTAGCTGTTAAAGTGGAAGTCACATCTAGGCCACTTCAGACAAGTCATCTAGTTTAGCATTTATGCTTCTTAGAATGTAATTATATTAATAAAGTATCTCACAGCATTATAATTAGAGGCTTGTGGGCATTTTTATTACAATCCACATTTTTAGGGGGTTATAAAATCTGTTAACACTGGCTTTGAGCCGTAAAATTCTCCACATGCTCTGAGCCCAGTAAGGATTTTTATGTTTTTCCTAAATAACATATAGATCTTGTTTTAATTGCAACATATAATCTGATAGGTAAACACACAGACAGATCCAGGGCCTATCTTAGGGGTAGGCCACCCAGGCAATCGCCCAGGGCACCGGGGGTCAAGTGAGTGCCGTGCAGCAGTGCAGAGGTGTACACTGCTAGTGTGGTGTCAGAAACTGCTCCTGGCTGGCAGGGGAGCACTGCGCCGGGGAATGGGACATCTAGATTTCTCCCTGCTTCTTCCTGGCAGAGGAACATGGGGGAGACCCCGAGCAGTGATACACAGATACTGCTCGCCCACCCCCAAAGGGGAATGTGGGGGAGCAAAGGGCGATGTGCTCCCTGCATCCAGGTCACTTTCCCCAGTTATGCTGTGCGGCGAGGCGAGCATCAGGAGCGGCTGCTCTCCTGCCCTCTCCTTAACACAGCCCAGGTGGGGAAAGTGCCCTGATGTCACTCCTCACTCTCCTTGCTCACAGCTTCCTAGGGGTGCACAAAGGAGCAGCACTCGAAGAGGGCAATGAGCAGCAATGCCACCTGCTCCATGCATCCAGATCAGTTTCCCCATGTGGGCGCAAGAGGGGGGTACAGGGGTTATGGACAAAGAGGGCACATTGCAGGGGCTAGGGAGCAGGAGGGGACAGTCGGGGTTAGGGGCAAATGGGGAGGGGGGATGTCTGGGAAGCCCATGAGTGCCAGGGGCAGTGGGAGGCACCCACTGGGGCCAGAGGCGCCAAAACACAAGTTCATCCAGGGCATTAGTTTTCCCTAAGGCCAGCCCTGGACAGACCAAATAAGATATTTGACACGATATAAATTAAAAAGGAAGCTGAGACACTGTATTAACTGTATATATATTTTCCCCTTAAGGAGTAGTGAGAAAGCACTGAAAGTTAGAGCTATATGGTTGAATGACCTTTTCCAAAAGCTGCCTCTAAATACATGGCCAAACTTCTAGGTATGCAAAATTTCACAAGAGAATTCCAACACAAATTGCCATTTATACACATTCAAATAGGATACTTAAGAGCCTGCCATACCTGATTTGCACACACAAATCAGTTTGTAAACAATCAAAAACACTGCTGTGAGAAAGACAGTATGTGCCAAACTTTGGGTGCATAAAATTACGTTTGCAATTTCAGAGGCTAAATAAAAGCTCCATTGAGAATTTGACTGATTCTGCCCAGGTAAATGTTGAAGTGCCAAATGAACCTTAAGCCCTGATCCCGAAACATGGTCCACGTGGAGCAGATTTCACAATCACCGTTTTATGTACCATGTATGCTGTAATAAGTAGGGCCCACGGACTGGATCAAGTTCAGCATTTCCAGCCTCCACTCTGCTTTTGTGGTCTAATATCAGAATTCCATTACAGCTCTGATTCTCGGTCACTGAGATCAATGGAATTGTTGACAGTTACTTCAAAAGGAGAAAGATAATGCCCCTGTTTGAGCACAGCTTTGTGTGCTTCATACTTTAAAAAAAAAAAAAATCACTGAGGGCCCAATCAAAGGCCAAATGACTTCAGCTGGAGCCTTTCGATTGACTTCAGTGGGCTTTGAATCTAGGCCCCCAAGCAAAAGCTCCCTTTAATCAGAATTATTTTTCAATAGTGACAACACGCATCACAGATGGGAATAAACTTCTGTTGATGTGTAAATAGTATTTATAGTAAAGCCTTCAATGTGAATTTATAAAGTTGTTAATTTTTTCACATGTACAGATGGACTAAAGCAGCAAAATTCAGATTCAGATTTCACACACCTTGGGCTGGGAGGTGTCAGAACTAACACATTATAAAAAGAAAAATCTGAATTTTGCACATGGACCTATGTTCACAGCTCGGGACATTACTATCTAGGTTTATCAGTAAGGCACTTTTCTAATATAGACAGTTCTGATTAGAGTCAAGTGTTACCTTAGGTTCACAAAGATCTTCTGCCTTGTGCTGAAAATTACATTTGCTTTATGTAGATCATACATCACTCAGAACCGATTTTTCAAAACAACCCCTTTTTACATTTTTTAGGAAACTGCATTTATGTACTCACTATTTACATTTGCTTATATATTACAAAATAAATATCCACATGCAATATTCAGTGCAATATACTGATATAATGAATTAAACTTTATCACGTTTTCCTAAAGTGAGCTCAATCTTGCAACTGCCTTTGTCCAGGCAGACCCTTATGTTGTGAAAAGCTACAGTGTACTCAACAGCAGTATAGGCATGCCAATGAAGAGACGAATTGCAGGATCAAAGCCTTAATGTATATTATAGCTATAATACCGTACAAAAGCTATGCTAACTAGAACATAATAGTTTTATTAAAGTATTTATTTAAGGGATGTCAAGTGATTTTTTTTTCAAAAAGTTTTAAAGCGTCATTTCTGATAGACAAAATGTTCTTAAATTCTATTAAAACAATTTATTCTCTGATCCCTTGCTGACATTTACATAGATATTTTCAGTAAGACTAAACTAACCATGACACTGATCCTGCAACCTGCTTCAAATGGGCAAACCTGTGCAACCAAATAAACCCTCATTGACTTAGATGAGCTGGAACAGAGAACCAGTCACTCAGAGTTCATGACATGTTTGGAACCTGCCTATTACATGGGAATAGGGCTTAAATTCTCAGAGAATATTTCCTGGGGTCCCCCATCCCACACCCTGCATTTGGGGCTCCAGGCTTCGGCTATGGGGCGGCGGGTCTCAGGGCTTAAGCCCAATGGGGAGAGGCACCAGGACTTGGAGCTTTAGTCCTGTGGGGGAGGCGTGGGCTGCTCCACTCCGGTGGACTCCAGCTCAATTTAAATCTTGCATGGGAACAGTGAAACTGACTCTACACCAAGTGCTGTTAAATGCAGAACTGAGAAAATAGTGGTTTGTTGTTGTTTTGCTTAATGTTTTTTAGTTATTGTAGGTTTAAATCCTAACTACAAGAGGTATACAAATTTCAGGCAAATGGGATTTTTGAAGCCATGTGCCTTTATATACATATGTTTCAGCCCACCTATTTTTTGCCTTGTCACTTTAGTGATATATTTCTTTCAAAATGCAGATTCCTCTCAACATTATCTAGCAAAACTGAAAAGAATTGATCAGTTTAGATGTTAGGATACAGACAGAATACTTGACAGTTAAGCTTGGAAATATTACTGCAAAACATGTATAATTTACATAAATATTTAAAGAAAAGGTCATATCTTTTTGGTCTCTGTACAGTCACTCCGTTGCTAACAGACCTTAGAATCACCAAACAACTCTTAAATTCACATGAGATGTGTCATATGTGCATGAATATTTATACTTACGTGCTCAGCTGTTAGGAAACTTTGAATGTCATCCCACTGTTTGTCAATACTGTAATGTAACTCATCTGTCTGTACAATGAAAGTGTATGTATGTCTTTTTTTTTAAATTAACCTAGAAATCGCATAATAGAAGATATTAACATTTTAAAAACTGTAGATTTCAATGGGACTGAATGGCCAGTGGACAGGTAATGGAATACCGACCCTTTCACCTATCGCTCAACAGTTTCATTCCCCCAAGTTCAGCAGCGACTGGAAGTTGTTACCCCCCAAGCGCTGCTTAATGCCTGAAATGAGTTTGTGGTCTCACTCCCATTCCTAATGAATTAGTGTCCACATCAGAAAATTAACTGGCGATTTTAGAAGAGAGGACAATGTATTAACTGGGCATGGAAAGAAGTTACTCACCTCGCACAATAATAATAGTGCTTTGAGATGCGTGTCCCTATTGGTGCTCCACTGTAGTGTTCCTATGGGTGCTTCACTGCAGGTGACTCCCAAGCAGTGGGCTGTTGCTTTGGAGTCAAATCAGTTACAAATGACAATACTATGGAGCCAAATATGGCATCAGAGGTGGAATCCCCAGTAATGGCATAATGTTCTGCGAAGGTATGGACTGACGCCTAGGTTGCCATTCCACAGATCTCTGAGATAAGGACATTCTTGAGGAAGGCAACAGAAGAGGAAACCACTTTCTTGCAGTGAGTGCAACTACCAGCTGGAGGTGTCATGTTGTAAACCTGATAACATTGTATAATACAGTTCGAGACCCATTTGGAGAGAGTCTCTGGGCTGATATTGCCGAGCCCCTGGATCTCTCCGCAATAGAACGGAAAAGCTTAGATGATTTCCTAAAAGCCTTCATCCTATCCAGGTAAAAGGCCAGGGGTCTCTTAACGTCCAGTGTGTTAAGTATAGTCTCCCTGTTATCACACTGAGGCTTCAGGTAAAAGGTCAGGAGGTGAATCAGTTGTTTTATATGAAAAGGAGAGGTCACCTTGCGGATGAACCTCAGTGGTGGTCTGAGTGTGACCTTGTCCCGAAAGAATATGGTATGGAGAGGATGAGCCATCAGTAGGGCTATTTCCCCTATTTTCCTCAGCCCGTTTACACGTAGGTATCACTGATCCTGGAGTTTGCCATATAGCCTTGGCTGGGTCCAGAAGGGCCTCACTGATAGAGAGGACTATTCTGGAGCACAAGGAAGAGTGTAGGATGTTGGATAGATTGCGATGAGTATCTGCGGTGTGTTTGCTACCCTTTTTGCCAAGCCCTGGAAGAGCCAGAAATCATTGGCTAAGGATGGTGGTGGGGGCATCACTGCCTTGTTTGGAGAGGAGGAAGATATGTTAGTTGTCAGTGCAACTCCTCCACTCTTTTGCTCCATGATTTCCTCTTGTGTGTCAGAGGCTCTGGATGCCATGGCAGAGGGAGAACATCTCACAGGCTCACGATGAGTCCGGCTAGAAGCCTGACAAGTGTAGGTTCAATCCCTCACCCAGGGATCCCAATAGAGCCAATGGGATGGTGGATAGAGCTTGATGGTGGTGCCCATGGCTGGCCATACCATTGTGGTAGCAGAGCAAGTTGAGGATATGTCTGAGGAGCCCGTTGATAACAGGCAACATAGGGAGCATGGAAGAAGTGGTAGGAGATGACCTCCTCTCATTCACTGAGTCACCACTAGAAGGTGGAGATGCATGGCAGGGTACTGAAGAAGTTTCCCGTGTTTGGAGAAAACGTGGTACCAAAGGGGAGACTCTTGTATATCAGATACTCTGAGTTCTCTCAAGTACCAGAACTTCTGTGGTGCCAACCAACCCCGTGCCACTGGCAATATGAAGGGAGACGGGGATTTCACCTGCACCCAACGCTCCGGTGCTGGATAGGTCACAGTTGATGGTGCCTAAGGTACAACGTGTACCAGCAGCATCTTCTTAACACTGTGCTCCCCGGTCCTGTCTTTGCTCACCAATACCATTGGCTCGGTGCCTGTGCCCATAAGGTCTTTAGGTACATCAATGGTACCTGCTGCTCCAGACCCTCATAAGCTATGGTACTGTGCTTGGATTGTCTCGCTATCAGCGGTATGGATGATACCAAGTGTGCTGGTGATCTTTTACAGCTAGCTCAGGGCTAACTCTGGGGACTCTCAGCTCAGTTTTCAGATGTCTTACAAGAAGGGCCTGCAACTTATTTCTTCGAACCATAGTCCCTGGATGCTGACAGCTGTGGTGAAGATTTGGGCTTCCTGGGTGAGTCTTGGTATGGATCCAGGGAAAGCTGAAGAGCTGCCTCCATCAGGATGCCTCAATTTCCTGTCCTTTTCGACACCCGGGTTTAAGTTGCTGACAGAGACCACACTTCTGCAGAATATGGCCTCCCCTGAGGCCATATTCTGAATGCAGTGGGAGTGTTTATCTGCCACAGGGATGGACTCCTTACCAGAGAGGCACTTCTTGATGCCCAGTGAGCCAGCCATGCTGCACTGTGGAAAGAGGTCCCTGACAAAAGGGGGGAAAATACAAGGTTTTTTGTTTTTGTTTTTTGAAGAGAAAATAAGGAAAAAATTACAACTCAGTCTGAAGGGGCTAACTAGCTACTAAAAATGCTAAAAAATAGAGAAAAACTAACGATCACAAAGGGACTGCTAATGGCTCCATCTCTAGCCAGGGGAAGTTTAGAAGGAACTGGGGAGGGTTAGTCTGTGCATGCGGGTTAGCCTCATGGTGGGGTACAAGAGCAGACAGCATATGTGTGGGCCAAATGGACACTGCTACCAAAGTTCTCCAATCAGCAGCGCAAGCGCACCTACAGTGAAGCATCCATAGGGCCACTACTTGAAGAAGAACTGACCTATCCACTTACCTAGACAGACAGGTTCCTGCAAGTCATCATATAAGCACAAAGTTCTGAATTTCAATATGCAGTACTGGATGTATTTTACATAGACTCATAGACTCATAGGTCAGAAGGGACCAATATGATCATCTAGTCTGACCTCCTGCACAAAGCAGGCCACAGAACCCTGCTCATCCACTTCTATAACAACCCCTAACCTACGTCCGAGTTACTGAAGCCCTCAAATTGTGGTTTGAAGACCTCAAGCTGCAGAGAATCCACCAGCAAGTGACCCAAGCCCCATGCTGCAGAGGAAGGTGAAAAACCTCCAGGGCCTCTGCCAATCTGCCCCGGAGGAAAATTCCTGCCCGACCCCAAATATGGCGATCAGCTAAACCCTGAACATGTGGGCAAGACTCACCAGCCAGCACTCAGGAAAGAATTCTCTGCGGTAACTCAGATCCCATCCCATCCACATCCCATCACAGACCATTGAGCAGACTTATCTGCTGATAATCCAAGATCAATTGCCCAAATTAAACTATCCTATCATATCATCCCTTCCATAAACTTATCAAGCTTAGTCTTAAAGCCAGATATGTCTTTTGCCCCCACTACTCCCCTCGGAAGGCTGTTCCAGAACTTCACTCCTCTAATGGTTAGAAACCTTCGTCTAATTTCAAGTCCTAAAACTTCTAATGTCCAGTTGTACATTTGTCCTTGTGTCTACATTAGTACTAAGCTTAAATAATTCCGCTCCCTCCCCCTAATGTTAATCCCCTGATATATTTATATAGAGCAAACATATCCCCCGCAGCCTTCTTTTGGCCAGGCTAAACAAGCCAAGCTCTTTAAGTCTCCTTTCATAAGGCAGGTTTTCCATTCCTCAAATCATCCTAGTAGCCCTCCTGAACCTGTTCCAGTTTGAATTCATCCTTTTTAAACATGGGACCAGAACTGCACACAGTATTCCAGATGAGGTCTCACCAGTGCCTTATATAACGCTACTAACACCTCCTTATCTTTGCTGGAAATACCTCACCTGATGCATCCTAGAACCACATTTGCTTTTTTAACAGCCATATCGCACTGGCGGCTCATAGTCATCCTGCGATCAACCAATACTCCAAGGTCTTCTCCTCCTCTGTTGTTTCCAACTGATGTGTCCCAATGTATATCTAAAATTCTTATTATTAATCCCTAAGTGCATGACCTCGCACTTTTCACTATTAAATTTCATCCTATTACTATTACTCCAGTTTACAAGTCGTCCAGATCTGTATGGTATTCCGGTCCGTCTCTGTGTTAGCATAACCCTACAGCTTTGTGTCATCCGCAAACTTTATTAGCACATTCCCGCTCTTTGTGCCAAGGTCAGTAATAAAAAGGTTAAATAAGATTGGTCCCAGAACCGATCCTTGAGGAACTCCACTAGTAACATCCTTCCAGCCTGACAGTTCATCCTTTAGTACGACTTGTTGGAGTCTCCCCTTTAACCAGTTCCTTATCCACCTTACAATTTTCATATTCATCCCGATCTTTTCCAATTTAATTAACAATTCCCCATGTGGAACCGTGTCAAATGCCTTACTGAAATCGAGGTAAATTAGATCTACTGCATTTTAAATGTGTGCTGCACCAATCCTCCTAAGAGACATCCATTTATTCAGTACATACTCTTCAACATATACTTATTTACGTACTGTGTTTGAGACTTTCAAAGTAGTGTACAGGAGTCAGTTACACATCTTCCATTAAAATTCACTGGTAGAATATGCAGAGCTAAATCGCTTGCACTGCTTTAAAAATTGGGGGTTTGATACAATACATATGGCATGGGATTTTCCAACATGATTACATAATCTGCTGCACAACATGCTTTAGTGCTGTATTCTTAAATGATCATGTGAATTTTGAGGCAATAATTAATTCTGATCTCTGCTATACATTTAAATTATCCATGTATTGATAAAAGGGTGTTTCAATATGATCAAAGACTTCTCTTAAAAGTGTTCACTGTGTCTTTGAAGAAATACATACTCTAAACAAGCACCCCACATGGGTATCACACTCTCTCATTAGGGATAACACCCACAGCTGCAAATATGTGCAATGAATTCATGCACTTTTTAAAAATGTGTAGATATTACATTAGTTGGAAGAAGGCCCTCAGGGCTCCGAAATGTGGAAAGTAATTTATTTATCTTTAATTCACCCAATCTAAAACATTCCCAACACTAAATAATTACATTTCAATATGATGATTAAAATAGCTTTTTTTTTACTCTAAGGGCTTGTCTTCACAACCAGGGCAAGTTGACCTAAGTTACACTACTCCAGCTATGTGAATAATGTAGCTGTAGTCAACGAAGGTCAGGTCGACCTAACACCATGTCTTCACTGCACTGCTTCGAAAGGAGATGCTCTACGGTCAATTCACCTTACTCTTCTCAAGGAGGTGGAATACCCAAGTTGACCAGAGAGTGCTCTGTTGTCAATTTAGCAGGTCTAGGAAGACCTGCTAAATCAACACCTGCTGCATCAATTGCAGCAGCATAGATCTCCCCAGCAGTGAAGACAAGCCCTCAGTCTATCTAGGGAAGTTGTTAGGGCTGTTATCAATGTGTGTGTTTCCTGACAGTGCACCTAAAGTGTATGCTTTAACATTTCTCTCTCAAATGAAATGTGTGTGTTGCCTTTCTTGTGTTATTATGAAGACCAACATTTACTTGCAATAGCACCAACCATGGATAGCGTTATCTGAAGAATAACCAAAGGTGTGTTGAAACTCCAGACCCTCAATAACTTATCTTCAATCACATTACTGGAAAAATGAGCCTGGGAAATTATTCTAATTTATATGATATTGCTCTACTTTGCAAATGTGACATTCATCTTCAATCCTTATCTAAGATTCTCTGACTAGTAATGTAACTTCTCAGATTAGCTACTGAAACTGTATAGTATCAGCACAACATGGATTATTCATTGGGGAATGCTATTCACATTGAATAAGATGGTCGGTGCTATTGGAAGTAAAGAAAGGACCAAATGACCTATTTTGCATTTGAAAGTCAGTACAAGGCAGATAAGAAGGAACAAGCATTTATATACTGTGCATAGCCATAAATATTGTCCAAACCATATAAACTATATTTGTTTTATGCAGTCTCATCATTTTCGTGTTCTCCTCATCTGTTTGTTGAATCCAACTATTGTCTCTCATCTTAGACTGTAAGGTCTTTAGGGCAGGGACATCTCTTTGTAATGTAATTATGCAGATCCAACCAAGAAAGGGGCCCTGATCCGTGACAGAAGTCCACAGGCACTACCAGATACAAATAATAATGGATTACTATTAATAGTCAGACATATCCTCACGCCCACAATTAGATCCATTAAAGAGGATCTTCAGCAAAGATACAGGAAGCTCACTAATAAGCTCACTGCCTGAAGAGGAGTAGAGTGGTCAGAGAAGCCTGCAATTCCTACTCAATCAAGTGCAACTCAAATAGCGCTTTATGCCAACTGGAAAAGGGCTGGATCTTTAGCTGGAGTACATAAACTGGCAAAGCTCCATTGACTTCAGTGGAGCTATGGTGAGTTACACCAGCTGAAGATCTGTCCCATGGTGTATAATTCCTTCATTCACTCTGTTAAATCATATTTGTCAGCAATTATATAGCTCCAATGTGTGCATAAAGCTATTCTGCACGTTTTGATTACCAGGACATCCACGCCAACACAGTGAAATAGAAAGATATGAAGTAATTCAACTGTTAAAAAAAAGTTATGCATTTGATGTGTATGCTTGATCTCTGGCTAAATAAAAATAGTAGCCAGTCATGCTTCTACCAAAACACTATCTAAAGTTCTAGTGTTTGAATAAACTAGCTGCTGTTCTACAAAATTCATCCTAGGCAATATTTCTTCTCAGTTTTATACTGGAACAAGATAATTCAAAATAAAACTCAATATGTTAAGCAGTAAAGATAGAATATGTTGAGCTTCAGAAAAGTTTATTTTTCCTTCCCTGAAATACAGCACTACTTCTGTGTGTACACTAGCCGCAGCACTGGTTTATTTCAGTGCTCTGTAAAAATTGCCAGTTTTGGGAGAAAAATCTTCAACTCTGCTTTGTGTTCCTCCTCACACAGAGTCAGTGAGAGCATCAGCACTTCTGAGATAACCCACAAAAAGCAGCAGTGCAAATCCTGCAAACTCCTACTAGATGTTCTGTTTGCTGGTTTGTTATTACCAGTTGCAGCAACACCTTTTTATGAATATCAATTTACTCACTGCACAGAGTTTAGAAAGCACAACTTAAAAGCAAAGGCAGCCTTAACATTATCTTCTATGCTAAGAAACTGCCTCCTTTCTCTCTAATACATTTTTTCTTACTGTGGTTCATCTTAAAAATGAATCATCATAAATTTAAAAATATGTTCCTGCAAATCTCTGGTCGACTCTGTAGTGAGAATTCATTTATTATGAGACCACATGATGCAGAGCTCTGCCTTTTATCTGAACATGACATATTTTCACTTTGTTTTGATTCCACATTTGAAAATTGGTCCCATCAATTCTTCACTAGACCCAAAACTTTACTGATTTGTTCACTGAAACATTAAATGTCAACTAGAAGCAATGCAGACAAATAAAATCATTTGCCAGTTTAATGTCTGGAGTTTCTTGTATAAGGAAAGATTAGTACAGTTTTAGGAGTGATGAGAATCCACATCTGAGATCAAAATCAATTAGCTTTAATCCTTTTGATCCTTAGCTCAAGCTGAAAGTCAAAAGACTTCCTACGCTGGCTAATTTTTTAGATGTAATTTTGAAAATTGTTTACTTTTTTGATTTTGAAAAGGCATTACGTCCTTCATGCATTGGCCAGACTCAGTTTATGCATTGATTGTGATCAGTGATTTTCTGCATCAGTTGCTAGTGAGGGAAAAACAGGCCGTATACTTACGTTCCCCATAATGCATCATTTTCTCTCTAAACAGTGGCAGCAAACAGGGACATCCAATACTGTATTACTTTCTTCTCTCATTCATGACGATGTCACACCCAGGCACTGTGATTCTGAAAAAGAAGCATTTCCCAGGTTCTAAGGATAGAGGTACCCCAACCAATCCATCATGCTTTGTGTGCTAATGATAAACTCACGCATAAGAGGCACCATAAGCAGTGAGAGGCAGCAGGCATGAAAAGAAGTGAATCAACTGTCAACGGTTGTGATCTGAAGGACTGCAAGGCTGTGATTAGAATTTTCAATCAGGGCTTCCACAATTCATCATGTTACCAAGGAAAGAACGTTTTTATAGGCATGTTCCTTCATCGGTCCTTTCTGCTATTAGCATAGCAAGTTCTAGGGCACCCACACAAAAAAAAATGTATCAGATCTTGCTGCCTTACAGTTAAAAGCATGTATATTTGAATCTTTAGGGAGAAGAGAGTAAAAGACATTCCAGAGCAGTGTAACGATCATTTCTTGTTTGCATACACAACACTGAAATAAGATGCTCTATACACAGAACAGCATTTCAGCTGAAATAAAGCAAAATACATGCCCCCCCCCACATCTTTCTGCTGCAGTCATGCTTCTAGACAGCTATGTTGAAAGTACCTCAGAATGTTTGACCTGGCTGCCATTGGGGGATATCAAGAAGAATACAATCTAACAGAAATCCTTATTCAGAACTTGTTTACATGCTCTACGCAACTCTGAGAATTGCAAGGATAGAGTTCTTCACAAAGAAAGCACACTCATAGCCTAACTACACAAAACTGCTTTCAGTACCCAATGTAGTGAGACCAAAGCCGTATTTCTCAAAATAAAAAAAGGGCTGCCATGCTGATTTAGAGTGTGTGTATGTAAATTCACAGTAACCATTGGTAGGGTCTAATTTTGAGTCAGTGCATGGAGTACTAATGCAAACTATGTTCCACTTAGAGAAGAGAAGGATGATCTTGTGATTTAAAAGGTCTGGATTGAATTTCCAGCTACCTCTATGACCTTGGGCAAATCATTTAATCTCTTGGTGCCTCAGTTCTCCATCTGTAAAATGGAACAGTATTTCCCTACTGCAAACAAGAGTTGTAAGAATAAATTCATTAATCTGGGAAGCATTCCAATACTGTGATGATGGAGATCAATGGAAGACCATAATCCTGTGATAAGATCTGAGCTGACCGATGCTTGTGTGCCCATGGAGTCCTGCTGACTTCAGCAGGATGCCATGTAGTATAGGGATCTGTCTGAGTGGATCTCACTGCAGAGTCAGTGTCTAAAACTCAAAATAGGTACGGAGATAACCAAAGATCAGCCATTTACTAATGCATGCAAATAAAGTATTACCAGTAATTTAAGCTGAAATTTTCACCTTAAATCACAAACATACATTAAAACACTCTATGCATGTATATAATTAATGTCTTTAAGGTCTTCCCCTCTTTTGGAAACGTGAAAATAGGCATTTTTTCAAGTTCCAAGTTAGAAACAATTAATAAAATAAAGCTATTTATTTCAAATAACTAACTGGAATCAATTTAATCTTAAAATGGAGGCAAAGTATCATTTTACTAGACAACATCTAACTGAAAAATATTGCAACAATATTCACACAGCAAACTGATGCAAATGAATTAAAAAGCATATATAAATTAAGGAGAAACTTAACCACTTGGATATGATTGCTGCTTGTCTCCAAACCCCAACAAATATGTTTTTGGTAATATTTATTTCAGCTTGTGGTCAGCAGATACTCTTTAAATTGTTACCTGGGCATGTCTGCGTCTTGGTTTGATTTTTGGCTGTGTTAATTTCTTATGAAACAGTAATTTATGAAAGCACAAATTTTTATAGGTAGATGTTTCAGAATTATTAACTATTAAAAAGCCTTTTAATGTGCTAACATGTAAATTTTTTTTAAACTGATTATCATGTTAAAACTAGAATGTCTTAATAGTTTTTCCATTAAGGAAGAAATCAGCAGATAATCTGCAGTATCTGGTCTTGGTCCTGCAATGACTCAATGTGGACACACCACACTTTTGCCCACACTGAGTCCTACTGTAAGTGACACAGGAAGCTCCAGTTGGGCACAGGAGATCCACAGAGCTCATTACAGGACTGAGGTCTTAGAAGGGAGGGTAGGGGGGGAAACAGCTATAATAGGATATGCTGGACACCTAGAAAGAAGAATTGTTTCATCAGCCTATCTCTCTGACATCTCTCTGTGGATGTCTGGCCACCTGCTCAAGCTCAGTATGGCTAAATTAGAGCTCCTAATCTTTACTCTAAGCCTTTCCCTGCCACCTCCTTTCTTGATCGCTGTGGACAACCCCACCATCCTGCCTGACACTCGGGCCTGTAACCTGGGTGTAGCTTTGACTTGGTCTTTTCTCTAGGTACTTACATGCAGGCTGTCGAAATCTTGCAGATTGTTTTTGCTCATTATCTTTAAAACACAGCCTTTCCAATCCATCCTCATTGCTAAAGCTCTCATCCAGGCTCTCATCTCACATCTCGAGTATTGCAACATCCTCTGGCCTTGGCAACTGCAATCTTGCCACACTCAAATCCATTCAGAATGCTGCTGCAAAGAACACTGTCCTAGCCAGTTGCTTTGACCATCTCACTCCCTCTCTTTGAATCCCTCCTCTGCCCTTCCTTCTCTACTGGTCAAGCATAAGATGCTTGTCTTCACTTTCAAGGCCTTTCATGGCCTACGGCAACCCTACACCTATCATTCACTATCGAAATGTCAATTCTATCTCCCACTGGCCAATGATGCCAGCTCACTTGTGAAATATTTGAGAAAGCATCCTCACACTGTATAAGCATCCACAAAGCTACCTCATTATCATCCTTTAAATCCCTCCTCAAACCTTTCCTTTGCCATAATGCCTACAAAAAACGTGACAGTGGTTAAGCCACTGGTGTGCTGAGATTACTGCCTAGCATACTGACCAATGCTGTCTCATTGCTTCCTTGTTCTCCTCCATCTGTCTGTACCCATCTGTCGTCTCTTATCTTACATGAGATTTTAAGCTTTCTGGGGCAAGGATTTTTGTTCGGTCTTTGTGCTGCACCTAGCACAATGTAGTTCTGATCCATGACTGGGGTTCCTAAGTGCTACAAAAATACAAACAAACAAATAAACAAATATTTGTTTGCGACACATCTGCATTCTAATACCAGCAACTAAAACCTTGCAGACATGTTCAAGACATTGTTAAGAATCATGGCAACCTGATTTCATCCTACAAATCTCAAATCTAATCTCCATTCCAGAGATGATAAAAAAAATGGAAAATGGCCTAAAAATTGAATCTCTAGTTCCATTCATAAAACAACTCTTGTAGATAAAACACACTATACATACAACAAATCCTCTCTTTTCAGTAATCCTTACTCGTAATTTTCTAGGGACCTATTTTTACTTTTCCCTTGGTATTCATATCTCTCAGCATTTGCCAACTGCTGCAGATCATTTCACCCAGTGAGCGGCTGCATATTCCGCTGTTTATTCAGGGAAGATAGCATTAAAATATGTGGGTGTGAACGCGCATGAAAGAGGGGTTTTGGACTTCAACACATTTTAACATAGGTTCCAGTACAGATCACATGTAAAACACTTAGAGGTTCATTTTTAGCCATTACTCCTGAGGGAATTCTGCACTAAAAAATAAAAATTATGCACACTGTATTGCAAAATTCTGCAAATTTTATGTGTCAATAAATAAATGTGGCTGCAGCATGGCAACTGGGAGCACAGGGGGGCCTAATCTAATTTGAGAAGGATCTATTTGCTTCCTGAAGACTTCATGCCACTTTCAGGAGCCATTTAGAATTGTGAAAATAAATAAATAATTCTCACCACTGGAGAAACTGCATGTGAAGTTACAGTTTCGTACAAATATCACATAATCATCAGTGTCCACTGTTTTCAGTGCGTGGGGGGAGGAGAGGCAGTTCCCACAGGTAAAAAACTGATAAAGACAAAAAAAATTGGCTATTTTTATTAAATGGACAGAGTTAACCCTCAAAAGAATTAGGAGAAATGCAGTTTTATCCCTTGTGAAATCTCCTGATGTTGGCAGTGAAAACCAGTATTTACTGCCTGACTCTCCCAAAAAAATGTCACAGATAAATATTAGGCATGCAAATGAATACTTATGAAGTGGTCACATAGAACTGTGCCAGTGGTTTCTCTATGATTTGTACTTTAGCTAAGAACCACACTGCTATCATTTCCAAATACACTTAACATGAAGAGATTCAGGCCTCCTGTTCTGGCACGTAAGTAAGATTGTGACCCATTTGTCTGGCAGCCAATATTCCAATTTACATGTACTAGAAAGCAACATATAAGGGTCCTGTTTATGATTAAAATATTTCAAGCCATACGTACAATACAGCCTGCTGATAACGAACTTGCAATGCCTTTCCTCTGAATTTTTGTATACTTCATATGCAGTCCTTTTGCAGTCAAGCCTTTTAACAAAAATTATTCTCACCTTATTCTTTGTCTAACCTTAACAGAACCCTGATATCATTAAGTTTCAGAATGACTATACACTATTTGGATAGTAATCCGTTTTCGAGTATGTTATCCTTCTCAAAAACAATTTCGATTTGCATCTATGACCATTACAGCTAATGACTGAGCTGTGCATCATAGTTACAAAAACAGCTAACTTCTTTTCCCCTTATGTTCCTGTCCCCTTGAGTTCCTTAAAACAAATAAATCAGTATGTTGACTGATTTAAGTACCTGTCAGTCATTTTACTCTCTCTTTTCCCCCTCAGGCCAGCCTCCATAATCTCAGGTGATGCAGAGCGGTGATTAAATTTTAACAATATATAGCACCCAGAGTGACAAGCTAAGTGAACGGTTATAAACAAAAAACATCATAAAATAGGTTATTTGCCTCTGCGTACATTTTTGCAGAGCCAGTCAAGATATTTGTGCTTTTTACTAATGCAATACCATTAGTACTTAATGGTAGAAAGCACAGGAGAGCAATATACAGCTTACAAATACGAAAATCTTAACAATACAGGTTTATCTTCCTCATGAATTAGCTATGCAGTTTGTTCTATTATATAAGACCCATTGTTTCCACATTTGCAAATTACTTCCTGGATCTATTAACTATAAAGGGAGAAATGCATTTTTCTGGCTTATTCTCTGGAACAAGTAGAATAAATCTGTCTAAACTGGTGAGTGTAAACCAGTAACAAGACCAAGATATTTCCAGAACATAATCAAGTCCCTAAAAAAATACAAAAGAACAGTTGAAGAACAGGGGGGAGATTTAAGTGCATTGATAATACAATTTGAATGTATGTGAGGAATTAATAAAGATCTGGGAAGATTTTTCTAGACTTACTCCAGACCTCTCCAGGTATGAATATTCTGTAATGTTCAGTAGGACATAAAGAACAACCTAAGGATACCACAAGGCTTGTACATAAAATTCTAGGAACTACAAACCTTCTTTGTAACTTAGCTACCCCGAAGCACAGATTTCTCTCAAAGCCCTAGCACCTCGACTCCTTGCCCACTGCAAAAACATAACTCCCTACTCATCTGGCTTTGTGGTTGCATATCACAGGGTCTAACAATGTCTGATAAACACCAGAACTAGGTTTTATTTACTTGTATCCACCCTCCCCAATCTGTCTTTCTTAGGGAACGTTGTTCATACTAAAACAAAGTCTATGAGTTAAAAATGTCTTATAGTCTGGAGGATCATGAGAAAAAAAAATGGGAGTCCCTCTTATATGCCATTAATGCTGAGAATTGAGGACAACACTTGATATTGCTAGTAAATAGCAGACACTATTCCCATTATGTTCTCATTAATAATTCACCACCTGCTATGAAAACCTTTGGTAAATCATGTTTAAATTACTGCACGATAGATATTTAAGTAACATTAAGATTTTGACACAAACAACAAAAGCAAGGAAATTAAGTCTGACATTTCAGCTTTATCTCATCTCGTTGCTGCCTAAGCATTGTAGCCACATGCATGGCAGGCAAAGCCCATGGCCTTTATTCACTTAAAGTTCTTGATGTGGAAACCAATCCAGTTTTAACAAGAGCTCCCACCTGTCAGGCTGGATTAGATTTTATGTCTCCTCCATCTCACCTCAGGTCCTCTCCACATCACTGAGCCCTGACTCTGGAGAAAATTACACGGGTGAAATTCTGTCCCACTGTTTTCAGGGTGCTTCAGACTCCCACAAAATCAATGAGAGTATATCCACTGACTTCAGTGATCTCTGGATCAGGTTCTTTGCATTTTATATGAAAAAGACCACCCCATTTTCATTATAATGGCTCCTTGTTGAAAAGCTGATATAATGTCTTCCTCAGCCCCTTAGGCTCCTCACTGGCATCCTGATCCACTGCACTCCTTTTTCAAGTCTAAATCACTCACTGGATTTTTTTACCATCTGGAGTAAAGGCCTACCCAACAGAGTCCTAAGCAGGCACCTTCTAATGAAAAGTCTTCTATGCTCCTTGCATATTCTTCAGTTTCTTAAGCCACTGACCAAACCACTCAGGAGCACAGCATCCCTGAGCTACACATCCTTGGCTTTCTGCTCTGTGGAGTTATTGATCCCTACAAAAGCACGCAGAATGGCAAAAGGAGAAACTGTGACAGCAAAATGGTGGAGTTATGCTGTATCTGAAAAACAGGGAAATTACACAGCAGTATAGACGGGTGCATAATTGCATAGGTCTGAGGCCTTGCTTGTAGAATTGTGTTCTGTTCTCAGTGTGCTCGTGTTCCCGTGTATGTAGAGCTCCCATGAAAGCTAAGTGAAACTATGTGTGTATCTATATCAAGAGTAAAACTTATCCCTCTGATCTAAAATCAGCCTTGAATTACCTCAGATTGCTCATTACTTGAAGGTATTGTTTGTGTGAGAAGAGATGGGAGAAAAGGGAAAAAAGGGAAAGGAGGAAAAGGAAAAAAAGAAAAGAAAAGAACTATAAACAAAAAATTATATTTAGAGCCCTACCAAATTCAGGGACCATTTTGGTCAATGTCATGGTCATAGGATTTTTAAAATCACAATTTTCATGATTTCAGTTATATAAATCTGAAATTTCATGGTGTTGTAATTGTAGCGGTCCTGACCCAAAAAGGAGTGGTGGGGGGTTGCAATGCTATTGTAGGTGGGAGTTGTGGTACTGCTACCCTAAATCCTGCGCTCCTGCTGGTGGCGGTGCTACCTTCAGAGATGGGCAGCTGGAGAGCGGCAGCTGTCGGCCAGAAGCCCAGCTCTGAAGGCAGAGCTGCCAGCAGCAGTGCAGAAGTAAGAATGGCCTGGTATGGTATTGTCACCCTTACTTCTGTGCTGCTTCCTGCAGAGCTGGATTCTCAGTCAGCAGCTGCCACCCAGCTCTGCAAGCAGCTGTGCACAAGTAAAGGCAGAAATACTGCAACCCCCCTAAAGTAACCTTGCAACCCCCCTGCAACTCCCTTTTGGGTCAGGACCCCAAATTTGAGATAGGCTGGTCTCCCCTGTGAAATCTGTATAGTATAGGGTAAAAGCACATAAAAGACCAGATTTCACAGGGGGAGTCCAGATTTCACAGTCCGTGACGCATTTTTAATGGCTGTGAATTTGGCAGGGCCCTAACTATAAGAAAAACAACACAAACAAGCCATTATAAGACATGTCTACACTGCAGAAAAACAAAAACAAAAAAACACCCCAAGGCGGCAAGTCTCAGAGCCCAGGTCCATGGACTCAAGCTGGGAGCACAGGGCTAAAAAATAGCCACACACTCCCATGTGGGCTACAGCCTGAACTCTAACATGCTCCCCCCATCACTGGGTTTCAGAGCCTGGACTCCAGCCTCAGCCTGAATGTCTTTACTCCTATTTTTTTTTTTTTGCCTTGTTGCATAAGCCCAGCAAGCCCAAGTCAGCTGACCCAGGCTCTGAGACTTGCCAATGCAGTGGGTTTTTTGTTTGTTTGTTTTGCAGTGCAGATGTACTGTAGTGTGCAGTGCAGATGTACTGTAATGTGCAGATGTACATTGAAAGTCATTGGGACTTAGGCTCCTAAGCTACACAGCCATTTTTGAAAATTGTATCCAGGAAGTATAAATTAAAAACCTGTTCAGGATTTTAAAAAGACATAAAATTGTGTCCCCATACATGGTGCTCTTATTCATCTGTTTTCATTCAGTGCACACAGAACTCACCTCTAACTATGCAGAAGTGGGGAGCAGCACCCCTGAGATACAATCCACCCTGTGCTCAGGTCCCTACAGAGGGACTCCACACACTCCACTCTCAGTACTCTCCACGCAGGCCATCAACCATGTGTGAGGGGCAGGTCTTTCTTGAGGTCTGCAACGGAAATCAGTGGGAGTAGGGTGTACTTATCAGAAAGCAGAATTTGGCTCTTAACGTAAAAACAAGTAATAAAAAGAACTTTCAAACTGTTGAAAAAACTCCCTGAAATCCTTGATCTTAGGGTAAGACCTTTTGTTGACAAGTTTCAGAGCAATTTTCATGGTTGAGTTACCAATGTCTTTTTAATGAAAACAGAACACTGCTTAGATCACCACCACTACTAGGTAATTCACATTAAATAAATCACATATTAAAATGTGTGTATATGTCTATGTATATAAATGAGGCTAGTACTGCTGCCTATTATTAAGGTTGACTGACACGTCCCATTATAAGACCCTGTTTTAAATTGCTTATCGCTTTACAGACTAAAAGTTTGGGATGAATTTTTAAATGCAGGGTGTCCATCTCAGGCTAAAATTATTTTATCTATTTATCTCTTTGTTTTTGAACAGCTCTAGTACCAGAGGTCTGCATTATAGATTTTAAAGTTCCAACCCTGTTCTTGACCCATAAAGGGGTCAATATGACACCACATGATGGAATGTCTGGTTTTTTAGTTTGCTTTTAAAAACTTAGGGAATTGCACATAAAAACTATGTTGAAATACATTATTAAGATTGAAAAGTCAAGTACTGAAAAGTTAAGAATTGCCAGACCCCTTATGTGCATGTATTAAGATACAGTCTCTGATTACATGATTATTATACTATTTTTTTTCTGCAAAGGACAACCCTCTATTAATTTCACATTTTCTGATTACAACTGTTCAGAGCCTGGTGCTGGAGAAGCTTCAATTGGAGAAAAGTCCACAGGAAAAAGTGTTAGGTAATCCTGAGATAGCGCCATGCTCTACCACCCAAGGATGACTTCATTCTGAATCTTCTCCACACACTATTTGATTGGAAGATTTTTTCCTAGGGGTCAGAACTTAGCCTCAGAGACAGATGCACTTTTCTTACCTGTCTCATTTTAATTCGTATTATAGGTCAGCTTTAATATTATGGTTTATTAAGATTTAATTCCACAATCAAGGATGGGAGGGACCCAAATGCATAAGCAAAAACCTATGAAGGTCCACAGCAAACCACCTGGTGGCCTGCTACTTTTCCTAAGAGTCTCATCCAAAGCTTGCTGCTCTCACACAAGACACATGAAATCACACAGGTCGCATATAAGAAAATGGATGGCTTACAGCTTGTCTGTTACAGCTATCCCCCTATTCCATTTTGTTTCTTACAGCTGTCCCCATACTCCATTTTGTTTTTGTTCTCCTGTGGCCTCCCCTCCCTGGCTGTTAAGTTGTTTAGCCAGGGCCCACTGCCCTTTTCAAAGGAGAGGCCCTTAAGTTGTATACCCGAAAGCCATTGCCTTCTCAACAGGGATGCCACTTTGATGCTACGAGTGGGACCACTGCCACTGCAAATGGGTTACCGCCTGTTATCTCACTTGTTAACCTGGCCTCCGGGCCTACGGGTCAGACATGTCCAGACCTGCCAAGCTGTACGCGTCTTTTCACAGGTCCCGATAGCATCCAGAGTCAATAAGGCCTCCACTGTGCTTTTGAGTCACACTAGCTCGCACCACAGGACCATGCCCAACACATGCTTATCTTCGTGAATCATCGTTCTTTTTTCTTTTCTCCCTCCTTACCCCCGCCTCTTGAGGCCCAATCAGAAAGTAGGTGGAAGACTGCTAATTGCCCTTAACAAACCAGACATTTCTGACCGCAAGCCCACCCAGAAAGGTTACCTGCATGCTGCCATGGCTTTCTGAATAGCCAGGGTTTACTGGGGGCTCCTTCTCTCCGCTCCGCATCCGTTTTATTTTTGAGTGTCACCCCCGTTTTTCAAACTCCCCCCTCCACGAGAACCCGAAATGGCCCTGCCTGAAGAGAATCTCCTGATAATTCGAGACCCCGTACTTAAGCCTATCTGATGCATACTTGCTGGCCTTTCTACCTCTCTGCTGCCTTTCCTTTGGGCTTGGTAAGAATCACTCTGACTGAACAATCCTTAATATCACTTTATATTTTATTATTTTCAAGCCTGCCTGGTTCTGTTCTTTCGCCAGCCCCCAAACGTTAAGCTAAACCTTCCGGTCGATGCCTAAAACCCTCTCCTAAGACTTCTCCGCAGCCACTCTTGCTGCATCAAAAAATAACGATGCTGTTAGCCAGCCCTGCTTAAGTTCTGCTCTGGGGCTTTGCTCGGGGACTACTGCTTCGAGCTGATATCCCACATGACCTCGCAAGCCCAACCATACTCCATTGGATGGCACTTAAAAGCTAGAATCCTGGGCATATATCCACTACTGCCCGCATGCACTGCTCACCCACTAACCCATTCCAGGCGCACCTATTAGAATTACGGATTTACTATAGTCTAGATAAGCTATATATATGATATAGATGTAAAGTTAGGTTTAGCAGAATCTCGTTCTAGATATTGTGTTCCTGTAAATTAGGTTTAAGAGAAATTGGTTGCACTCTGTGTTCTGTTACTGCTGCTAATCCTTGTCCAGTAGTCTTCGGTTAAGTTGAGAATCAATCAAGATAAGATTTATGCTGTGTTCTTGTATAGGTTGCTGGTTAAGTCTGATCTTCCTGCGCCCCCTCCCCCGAGCGTCTCCCAGCACCACCATAACCGCGGCAGACTCTCTCTGGCTGTCTCAACAACTGCCAGTCTCCTGCCCTCCTTTGTCTCCTGAAAGTTTGAATCCTCCATGTCCCTACTCAACCTGCTCCCTCTTCCCCCATCCCCAACCCCTCATTCCTATCACCATGCTTTCTCTCTCATCTCTCTCCTTTTTTAAATCCCTTGCCACCCGCATCTCTAATTGCCCCTAACAACTCAATTGTAGTACCTCGAAGTCTAGCATACAAACACCCCATCCGTTACCCTTTTTGTCTCTAAC